>NC_068939.1:90988936-91167286 GCF_016801865.2 Culex pipiens pallens | reverse complement strand
TTAAAACGAAGACGCATTAAGGTGAAGGTCGTGCGGTTTAACACCCATTGAACGGATAGATTTAGAGAGACCTACAAGGCAGCGGACAAGGTTGATCGGAGAGGTAATTTGTTTGACCGGTCGCAAAGAGGCTTAGCTTCAAAGACTCGCATCGCCTGGAGGAAGTCGCGACGATAGTGAAAGGAAGTGCTGGTGAGGATTGCATTCCATGGACTGGTTTGGTTGGTTGTGAGAAGATTACCGTGTGTAGACCGGCAAGGTTCGAGTTTTATTGATTTCAAGATTAATAGTTGCAAAAAGGCGATAAATTAATCACCATGGAACACTGAAGAAATCTAGTTGAATGTTGTAAACTCAGATCGCGTTGGTCTTTATTTTCGAATCAAACATTTCCAGTTGACAATATTTCGACATATTCAAACTAGAGGTGGGCAAAAAAAGAGCGAGCCGCTCAAAGAACCGGTTCAATAAAAAGAGCGAACGAACCATGGCTCACAAACCGCGGTTCTTTTTTAAACTCCGGTCTTTTGAAAGAACCGTTTAAAGATGATTTTGAAACTTGTTATAAATAAAATTTATCGAAATTCGAACAAATTGCATCACAAAATTTGTTTTTAGAATTGAAAATGCAATTCTCAATTGAAAAATAATTGGTTATAAACATTAATCCCAAAATAGCATCGCTGCAACACCACTTTAAAGCTTTCAAACTTATTTTCAGTTTCCTACTTTTCTTTGAAATTCCAAAAGTAAATGATTTTCTAAACAAAATGTAAAGGCTCTTCTTTATATAACTGATCGTACATTAACGTATTATCCGAACACAAATTTGAGCATTTAAAATTGCATAGCTTGTAAAATATTACCAAAAATCTACAAAATAGCTGAGAGATTATGGAAAAAAATAATTCTCTTGCCTGATTTAACTTCAGTGTTTATAAGCTTCATCGATTAAATCAGAATTCAGAAAAGAGTTCGCAAAATCACACAATTCTTAAAAATAACCTTTTAATCAAAATTTTGAAAAAGAGCGAAAGAGCCGTTCAAAAGAGTGGCTCTTTTTAGTGAGCGAACGAAAATGAGCGGCTCCCAAAAAAGAGCGGTTTTGCCCACCTCTAATTCAAACAATTATTTTCTCATAAAAAAAATCAGATTTTGTCAAACTTCAACATTCTGCTGTAATTTGTTTTACGGCGAGATGAAATAAACGACATTTGAACGATTTCTGATGTTTTGCTAGATAATAAGGCAATATTCTAACTACACTAAAGTGACTTAGAATTTTTTTTATCCAAGATGCCGACCAATATGGTGGTGACTAAATAATGAATAAATGTATTTTAATATTTTATAGGCAATTTGACTAAAAAGGGGTAGCAGAACTCGAATTTGATGATTAAAACAAGAGAAAGAAAAAAAACTGGACTATACTGTATTTTTGAAATCATTTCAACATTATTTCTCTGATGAGTTTGCAATGAACAAAATCATGAATTTCATAAAATCAAATATTACAAGTAAATATATTCAAGAGTAACTGCAATCGCACCATAAAGATGAAATAATTGTTTCATGATTCTCAAATTCATGAACACAATTCAAGATTTCTGAAATAGTATTTTTTCACGTAACTCTTGCGCGTAGCGCCGGTTTTAGAACATTATAACTGAATAATTTAACTTATGTTTATTTTAATTTCCAATATCATTTCTAAGACATTTTTTTTTAAGTCGATTTACAAAATAATATTAAAAAAAAAGTTACGTGGCACTCACAAAAGTGTATACATTATTTTTTTAGGTTTGTTCTTTTATGCTGATTTTTGACTGACCTGGCTTTACAGGTGGCTAGGTATTTTTTTTCAATCCATCAGTTTTGCAGACATTTCGCACTTTCAAAACCCTTACTTATCCCTCTAATGCCTAAATTTGTTTTTTTTTCGAAAAACAATATTTTCCTCGTCTTTAAGAAGTCATTTGGAGAAACTTTTTTCAATGAAAAACTTATCTTCTCTTGTTTTATGTTTTTCTTGTTTCATTTTTAGTATTTTTATTTGCATTTATCTTGTTTAGTTTTTGTTTGTTTCTGATAGTATTTGGCTTTTTCTACCACCTCCTAGATTACCTTTTGCCTATATATTTTTTATGTTTTTACAGTCACTTTTTTATTGAAAAAAAAAAATCAATTACCATTTGAATTAATTAATTATTTAATTCCTTTTAAAATTACAATTATTTGCTTATATTGGCAATTTGCGGCGAGAAATATTAAGCTAACCTAGGACAGAAAGAGGAGAGACAGAATTGAAGATCGCGACAACAGTTTTTTCAAACCTTTTGTCAGATGGTGGATAGATCCAGACAGGGCGCTGGCAGTTATAAGGGGAAAGGAGGTGAAGAAGCTAAGGGCCATTCATTCTAAGTGTAATACCGTAAACCGGGGTGACTTTGATAGGATTTCAACTTGTTTTTAGAATATTTTCCAACAGGTAAGGTTTTTCTCAAGATTCTTATTTTTAAAACATGTACTGGGGTAGGCCACACAAAGTCCAAGAACTATTTCGGAAAAAAGTTTTTTCAATAATGTTTAGAAAAATAGTTACGTTAAAAATTCTTAGTTTTAATTCCGGGGTGACTTTGATAGTCATAGTTTTTCTTGTTAAAATCATATTTAAGATGTTCAAACTTTATTTTTACGCTAAATGTACCATCACTAAAGTAGCTGATATAGTTTTTAAGAAAAAAAAATCAATGTTTATATTTAGTTAACTAAGGGTATAAGCTTTTTAGCAAACTACATATAAATTTTAGGTAAAATTGTTAAAAAGTCGGCATTTTGCCTGAAATTTGTTTAAACTAGTTTTGTTTATTAAATAATCGTTTTTTATTACATTTTATACTGAATTCGAAGCACGAATCACAAGTTTTCACATCTTACATGAAATTTGTTCAACTGAAATTGCCTATAAATTTGGAGATTTTTTTTAAATTGTGTTTCAAAAACACATATTATTTATTAAAAAAAATTGTCCAAAGAATCCGAAAATTCATTCTGTTTTTCGATCAAAAATCATGTTCATTGAGAAAATCATGACACTTTGAGAAGTTTAAAATAATGACTTTCATCAACATTTTCTAAACTATAGTTAACTAACTTTTTAAACTTGTCAAAATTTTATGAAAAGTTCTTCTTGAGGTACTTTGAACACTTCTCTACCACGGTCAGTATGTTTCTAAATCATTCCTTGCGTAATTTAATTGTACTCTTCATTCTGCGGAAAAATCGCAAACCTATCAAAGTCACCCCGTTTTACGGTATTTGGTTGAACTAGCTTTTTAGGGGTCTTCCATTAACCGACACAGAAGGTGTCGGAGAATGTCCCACATAGTTGACACACGATAATTTCTTTTCGTGTTTCGTCATCTATGGGACGACCCCCAAAAAGCTAGCTCAACCAAACTCGCTATATACTCTTAGTGGCGCACTTCGATTCTACCGATGGATTTCTTTTTTCAGATATTATCTACCGAAATGTTGCTGCTTGTGAGCACTCTGTACCGATAGTTCCTACTTTCGAACAAATACCGATAGATGAGTTTTTTTATTGTTTTTTTCTTTTTTACCAACTTATTTTTTGCTTTACAATATTGTTTTAATTGACAATATTGTAAAGTTTTAAAATTACATATTTTTACATATAATAACGTCATGATTCGAAACCCAGACACTTAGTAGCATGTCATTTTCGTTATAGCTGACAAATAATCATGTAACAAGTTGGAAACGAAGAAATATCATCAGGATGTAGTATTAACAGCCAGTTTTATGAGAATGCATGCAAAATATGTCTTATCTAACAATTTTTCATCAGGATTTGAAAATTAAAATGACTTGTTGTGCTTTGAATCCCGGACACTGATAAAAGCTGATTCGAAATCCGGATATTTTTGCTTCGAATTCCGGACACTCGTTTTTGCTAATGAATCGCACAAAGGATAATGGGCGGTTTTGGTCCAAGGATGTACACGAACGGGAGAAACTTAATTCGAAAGATCTCGTCGAGACATGAAAAAAAGTCTTCTGGGCGAACTCTCTAAACCCCGGGGTTCAAAAGTTACATGTTGTTGAAGTTTGAGTTTTTTGGGTTAAAATGTACAAAAAATCGTACATTTGCTATTTCTAAGATCATTCATAAAATCTTTTTTTTATTATGGACTTCGATCATCTTGACTTCATTCGACGCGTATCAGCAAAAACTATAAGTTCTGATATGTTTTAGCCTTGTTCCTTATCAAACCATACATTTCTGTTTTGCCTTCCCGGTGCTTCGGACGCCTAAGAAATATTTCACGTGAAATGTTTCGCATTTTTGGTAATCTTATAATATTATTTAATTTAATTGTTTTGACATTGACTACAGCGCCAAAACTAATTTGAAATGCAAGTTGATGTTAGAATTAATCAAATAACACAGTTTTGACAATCATAATGCGAACATATATCCAAATAATTGATAAAACAAGATGAGTTGTCCGGGTTTCGAAGCGTCCGGAAATTCCATGATTCGAAAAACGTTATAGAAAATATTAGTGAAAAACACAGCAAAAGTTGGCCGCAGAAAAAAATACATTTAAAAAAACAGTGGCAATGTTACATAAAACAAGTCACACATGCAACCCTGAAATTTTCTTCAATTTTAAGAGTTCTTCTTTAAAGTGGTTTTTAAAGATCAAAAATTGGTTGAAAAATTTATTTTTGGCGAATTTGAGAATTTTTTTTTATAAATTTACGAATTTACAACCAGTTAAAAAGAAAGCGGAGTATTGCAACAACGAACAGTTTAATTGAAATATTAAAAGTGTCTACAACAAGGGAACTCATGCTTAAGTCACAGAGACACGGAAATATCCACCTATTTTTTAAATTTATTGTTTTTCAAAAGCTAAACAATAAATTAGAATGAGCCTGACAATGAATGGTCACCTAATATGACCACAAGGAAATTTAACTTTGGTCCAAAAAAGGCAAAAATAAGTTTGCCAAATTGTTGCCTGCGTGTGTAATTACCATTACGGCCAAGTGATCCAGTTTAAGTTAATTGACTATTATTGAGTCCAGCTGAGAGATGTAATTTACACGTGCGCAGCCTAGCTGGAGTCCTGCTTAACGACACGACATTTCAGAAACCCTATTTTAAAATTGTCAGTGTAATCACGTCAATGACCTAGTGCACACTTCACTTAGCACTACAGACAAAACAATCATAAAAAAAAGAACTCTAAAAAGCACCTACACCTCCTCGCACCACCTCCGAATGGACAAGGGTAAATACCGCAATTAATTCGATCGACACCTTCAACCTGGCAAAAGGGTGATTGAAAGTGATTTTCTCAATCGAACGCGAAGGTTTAAACAGGGCCACTACAAAAACCGCGCAATGTAGTAATTAAATTTGCACCGATTGGTTTCTTGCTTTCGCAACGAATAAAGTGCTCAAATTTAGTCTATTAAACCCGTTCAAGTTTGATTGCAGTTTACCGAATACCTCGAAGTTTTTCTTACTTTGAGCAAAGGGATATTCAAAGCTTCACTTGACACACCTCCAAGGTGGAATCATATCTGAATATTTCGGGCTGCATTGTAACGAACCAAATTGTCAAAATACTTCGACACAAGCTCGCTGACATGTCAATGTCACGGTCTGGTTTAACGTGCCACTTATTGGCTGGTCGGTCCAAAAATGCACGATCTTGGTCACCGGCTCAAGCACAATCAAGTGTTGACACAGGACTGGTTCAATCGATGGTGTTTTTTTTCGTTTGTTTAAATCCGTGAACGCATTCCAAACTGACCAACAAATGTTGAACCTGATTGTGTGGTTTTTTGTGGTCAAGTTTTCATGACTTATAATTTTTTTGTTGCGTGGTAATGCACCTTGATGCATATGGGTCATTTTACGTCAACCACTTTTGGACTTGACCCTCACGGTTTTTAATAGAATTTAAATGGAACTCCTGCTCGGTAAATGAGCTGTATCCACACAGAGCCTTACCCGAAAAAAGGGAATGCTTCAAGAGGCCCCTGGAGGTGTCATAATCGTGCTATATTGTCGCACGTGTATTTTGGGCTAAATTGAGTTTAGGACGCAATTATTTACAGCATTCAATTCTTCTACTTTCGATCCCCAAAATTCGATTTCAATCCTGAGATATTCATGCATTCCTATATTTTTTTAAGTACCGTAAACTGGGGTGACTTTGATAGCCCGGGGTGACATTGATAGAAATTTGATTTGGCCACTAATTTTGATACATTCAATGTAACAGTCTCATTTTTGCATATATGTTCGATAATAAGCTATCCCTTAATGCTTACATACTCAAAATTCTCAAAAATGTTTAGATATTAATTTGACGGGCATTTGAAAAACCTATCAAAGTCACTCCGAGCTATCAAAGTCACCCCAGTTTACGGTACAAAGGTAAAAAAACACCCCTAAAACCTATTTCCGATCACAGAACGATAAAACTTAACAAAACATGTTTGTAATTGTTTACATTGCGTGCTCTAGTTTTTATTTCGTTTAAGGTCAAACATTAAATTCACAATGTAACTTTTTTTAATTTTTTACATTCTATCGAAAAATATTGTTTTGTAAGCTATGAAAAAATCAAAACTGAATTTTACTGATTTTTTAAAAAGTTACCAAATTTGTATAAAAATTAAGATATAATATAAAAATTGTTCTTTGAAAAGAAGGTCTCATTAGAAGTTTTAAAACAATTTATTAAAATGTTGGTTAGCGATTAAAAAAAACAACTAATTACCGCAAATAACATTCGTGGGTGTAGCTCCAAATCTTTAAAATTTACATGAAATTAGCTTAGTTTCGTTTCACCAACCAAAATAACATTTAGAAACCATATCCTGGGCTACAAGACACTTGTTTGCAAACTAGTGGCAAAAAAATAAATAAAGGTGGGTAATTCTCTACCAACTCACACGAAACCGGGAAAAGTTGCCCCGACCCCTCTTCGATTTGCGTGAAACTTTGTCCTAAGGGGTAACTTTTGTCCCTGATCACGAATCTGAGGTCCGTTTTTTGATATCTCGTGACGGAGGGGCGGTACGACCCCTTCCATTTTTGAACATGCGAAAAAAGAGGTGTTTTTCAATAATTTGCAGCCTGAAACGGTGATGAGATAGAAATTTGGTGTCAAAGGGACATTTATGTAAAATTAGACGCCCGATTTGATGGCGTACTCAGAATTCCGAAAAAACGTATTTTTCATCGAAAAAAACACTAAAAAAGTTTTAAAAATTCTCCCATTTTCCGTTACTCAACTGTAAAATTTTTTGGAACATGTCATTTTATGGGAATTTAATGTACTTTTCGAATCTACATTGACCTAGAAGGGTCATTTTTTCATTTAGAACAAAATTTTTCATTTTAAAATTTCGTGTTTTTTCTAACTTTGCAGGGTTGTTTTTTAGAGTGTAACAATGTTCTACAAAGTTGTAGAACATACAATTACAAACATTTTGATATATAGACATAAGGGGTTTGCTTATGAACATCACGAATTATCGCGATTTTACGAAAAAAAGTTTTGAAAAAGTTGGTCGTCATCAATAACTTTTTCAAAACTTTTTTTCGTAAAATCACGATAACTCGTGATGTTTATACGCAAACCTCTTATGTCTATATATCAAAATTTGTGTAATTGTCTGCTCTACAACTTTGTACAACATTGTTATACTCTAAAAAATAACCCTGCAATGTTAGAAAAAACACGAAATTTTAAAATGAAAAAGTTTGTTCTAAATGAAAAAATGACCCTTCTGGGTCAATGTAGATTCGAAAAGTACATTAAATTTCCCATGAAATGATATGTTCCAAAAAAAATTACAGTCGAGTAACGGAAATTGGGAGAATTTTTAAAACTTTTTTAGTGTTTTTTTCGATGAAAAATACGTTTTTTCGGAATTCTGAGTACGCCAACAAATCGGGCGTCTAATTTTACATAAAAGTCCCTTTGACACCAAATTTCTATCTCATCACCGTTTCAGGCTGCAAATTATTGAAAAACACCTCTTTTTTCGCATGTTCAAAAATGGAAGGGGTCGTACCGCCCCTCCGTCACGAGATATCAAAAAACGGACCTCGGATTCGTGATCAGGGACAAAAGATACCCCTTAGGACAAAGTTTCACGCAAATCGAAGAGGGGTCGGGGCAACTGCTGTGTGAGTTGGCGGAGAATTACCCAGGTATAAAAATGGAAATAACAAGCCATTGGCACAGTGGGATAAAATCGAGAAAAAGGCGAATACGTCCACATCTCGGAACGCGGCTGGTTCCCAAGTTTGGACAAGTTTTTTCTTATGTAAAAAAGTCCTGGGAATCGATTGGAGGGGGTTTCATCCTGGGTGGACCACGGGGAACCGTGATATGGCCGGATTTTCACCGGAACTTTTATTCCGACGATTCCGAAAAATCCCCTGTGGCCAAATATTAGCGAAAAATGTTGCTTTTGACAAGATATGACGTATAAAGATGCTCCAAGATAAGACAGTACAGAATTGGCCACAGGAACCATGTTCCGGGACCCCGGTGGAAGATTGACGAGGAAGGTCCAGTCATTTTGGCATGATGCATTTCAAACGGCATGATTTCAACAGAGTTCACGGAAAAAAGTCATTTTTTGGAAACGTGAATTGTGTTCATGAATTTGAGAACCATGAAGGAATATATTCACGATTATAGTGCAAATGCACCATACTGCCCATGATCGCATAAATGTCCCATATGCATTTTCATCACTTTTGAGTTATTGATGCAGTTTAGTTCAAAATCGTGTGCTCTTTCTAAAGAGCCTATAACATCCAGTACTTTGTTCTAGATATCGATAGGAAATCCAGTTTTTTCGTCAAAACTTAACACGTAGCCTTATGTGTGGGACAAACTTGCTTTGCGTTTTTCTCAGCTTGCTGTTTTTGCATATGGGACATTTATGCGATCATGGGCAGCATACTCATGAATAAATTCCTTTCTGGTTCTCGAATTCATGAACACAATTCACGATTACGGGAATTGATTTTTATTCTGTGTAGCCTACTACTAGTGTCCAATTCGTAAAACAATACTGTGACCGGTTCCAGGTGCCCCGGGGGAAGAATTGGCAACTTTGGTCCAGTAAAAAGGGCAAGATGCATTTTTCAAAACTAATGCATAAAAAGCATTTTAAAGAGCAACTGAAGAATTTCGGAAACTTTTTTTTGAAGTCATAAAAGAAATATTTTTTTTAATTTGGAAACATTTTTAATGCATTAGTTTTGAAAAATCATGAAGTTTGACATGCATCTTGCCCTTTTCACTGGACTAATGGCCAATTCTCTCCCCAGTTGTTTTGCAATCATTAGTTTTCAAAATATCTAAGTATGGTAATTTTTTTGTTCGTGGAAAAAAAGCTTTTTACACCGAAATTTCACAAAACTACAAAATATGTTTGATCTATCCCAGACATGCTAAAAATAATTTAAAACGCAGGAAAATGCATTTCAAATTGTTTTCAGTTTATAAGACTTCTATTTCCATTAATATTTTGTAGTTTTTTGCCCCCTGATTTTTTCGAAAGATTTTGAGGGGAGGGGGGACGACGACATAAACTTGAGTTCTGGAGGTGTTCACGTCGAAGCAAGTCCAGCTTTTTCACTGGCTGCTTTGTTGTCGTTTTTGGCGCGGAAAAAGAAAAAGTGGGGAAGTGAAAAAATGAGAGAAAAGCTCAGCCAGTTCTGCTTTGCAGCAAGTTTAAAGAACAATGAAAATGCCTTTGTTTACCACTATATACGCACTGAACCCTGTTTTGCCTTATGGGATTGGAAGTTTAAAGATAGGTCGAGGACCCGTCAGGTTCTTGCTCTATGTTTAGGCGGGGCCAGACAATGCCCAATGACCTCGGAATTGGGCCGCTAGGATCTCTGCCATTCTGAAATGGGTCATTGGAAGCAGCGCGAGGGCCCGGGACCGAGATATGTTGTATCAGCATAACCGAAGTCTGATACAAACTATACTTTCCCATAATTTCGCTGCCGGCCAGAGGGTATTGGATTGGACCACACACACACAGGGGGGGAAGGACGACATAAACTTTGAAAATTATTTGCAATGGACTTATTTAAATACTTACAAAATAAATGCCGGCCAAAACAGTGAACAAGTTTCGAAAAAAATTACTGGAAAAATTGAAATTAAAAAGCGGCGTAGTTTATCAATCAAGCAATTTTGAATCTAAAATTTTGAAATTTTGTTTGGCAGTATTATCGATTTTTTTTTCCAAAAATCACAAATTTTGATGGAACTTTCGAAGTAGGAATTGCATGGACATAGTTTAATCGCGCTGAAAAAATCAAGTGAGTTCCATACAACATTGTTTGCGTATCTGAAAAACACCCTTTGAATGGAATTTAAAATCAAATGACCATGTATTTAGCCATTCCACCATTTAAATCAAAACAAAGTTGAAAAGTATTTCTTTTCAAAACAATTGCTAAATTTAAAGGTCATTCCCAATTTCATCTTATCCTATGGAACCCAAGATGAAGTTCTCAAATGATACAGCATTTCAAAGGTAATTAAAATAAGCTTACATCTCCATTTAATAGCTCTCCAGCTTGTTTGCTCGATAAACCAAGTGTGTTCTCAGAACATTCTGCAAAGCAAATAAATCTAAAATAGTGATAAAATTACGTCATTTTGGCCCTGACCTTCTATTAAAACCATGTTCCATGGCACCAGTACCAGCAGTTATTTGGATAGCCTGGTTCGGTGAAGTAACATTGTAGTTCTTCAAACATGGAGTGGTCAAATTTTGTAGTGCTTGTCATGCTAGGACTCACAGGAATTTCCTGCATGAAGCGTGAGCTGATAACATTTGCAAACAAGTTCAAATTTTGAATTCAAAGCTTATTCCAGCAATCCTAATCAACGAATGCAAGAAAGGAACCCCAAACGCTGAACGATGCGTTCTGGCCGTTGCGGAACAGATGCGCCCCAAGATTGCAAAGGGTGAGTTCCCGGATGGTTTCACCGTTCCCCGGCTGGACCCGGCCTTCATCGAGCGGCTGGAGGTTGCGGGAGATCCAAACTTTAGTGCAGTGTTTGAGAATGTGACGGTTAGCGGGTTGAAAGCGTTCCACGTGGATAAACTGACGTGAGGGTTAAATTTTGTTTGAAATAGAGAAGATTGTTTGAACGTGCAATTTTATTTTAGCGTTCATACATCGGACCAGCAAATAAGTCTTGTAACCAAGTTGGAATCTATTCACCTTAAGGGTAAATACACGATAAAGTCAAATTTGAAGATGCTTCCCCCAGTTGATGGCGCTGGTGATGCGACTTTGGATTTGAGTAAGTTAATTAATTTCAATGAAATTTCGCACTTCACCAAACACCACAAATTTCAGCCAACGTCAAAGTGCACGTGCGGCTGCACTACTTCCTCATCGGTAAGAAGGGCGCCAAAACGGTTCGTTTTCTGCCGACCGAGTTCAAAGTGATGTTCGATGGCGATGCCAAGTTCGGCCTCACGAATGCACTGCGTGGCATGCCCGACCAGGTCGCCAACGAGGCCATCAACAAGATGCCACGCGAGATTCTGAACAAAACCAAACCCGCCGTCCAGAGGCACCTGTCCGAGACGTTCACCACGATCGTGAACCACCTGATGGAGGATGCCGAACGGGAGTGGAAGTAGGTGAAGTAGGTTTGCGGATTGGTTTGATGATTTGAATACGATTTTCTCGAAATGTATTTGTATTTAACAAAATAAATGTAAAAATATTATTGCCTTTGGTAAGATACAATGTACATTTTTTGCAATATCTCAGATTCTGGTCCACTGCAAAATTTGAAATAGCTATGACAATATTTTAGTGTTAAATTTCATAACATTTATTTATGTAACTAATGAAGGCAGTTAGCTTAACATCTCAATGCAATCACAGTCACAAATAGGCTTCCCATTCATCACCCTTCTAATTAATATCCAAAACCGTTGACGCATGCCGCACTCTGCTGGCGCATAATCAACTTCAACAGCTGGCCTCCCAGAAAGTGCGCGCATGTCCGCGCGACCGCAACTGAAATATGATTTTAATTGCGGTGCGATTGCACTCCCACTTGACATTTATCATGCTCACGTGTGTGAGTGTGAGGAATCACATAACTTCCAGCGATCACGATATGAACCGAAGACCACCCCATCTTTAAAGATGGCCAAAAAACAAGAAATACCAGTTACCTCTCCTTTAAGTGAGCAAACACTTGCCAATCCTGCGGCGCAGTTTTGAACAAAAATCCATCAAGGACTCTTGAAGATTACGCAAAAGTGCGAGCGCCATTTTTGTCAAAAAAGAACCGCTCTTCCCATCGTCATAAACCAAAGAAAGCCCCCACACACACAGTCCAAGTGTCAAGTTGCCAATAAACCATCCAAAAAAGTCATCTCTCTCTTCTTGCAACCGTAAGACAAGAAGTGCAAGACAAATATAATGCCTTTTTAATGATTCCAACAATCTTGATCTTTTAACCGCGTGGGGGAACATTACGGGTTCATACGTGAATTAAGCCATTCGAGGCAAAGTAGTGGTACTCAAACGATCACGATATGCTACGCACATCCAAAGTCGCATCGTTGAAGTCTTTAGCCAGCGATGACCATCACGTGATAAGCTAACCTCTACCCCCGTGGTCAAGATCTGTGGCTGACCTCGCACTAAGAGACGCGATGGAATGACGAATTGATGAGTAGAGTGTGATTTGGATGTTGGCGTTGAGTACGAGCGAAATGTCAGCTTCCTTTTTTTCGCATGTGAATGAGAAGGCCATAAATGGTACAGTCTGTCATTATGATGCAAGATGGGCAGGCTTGGAGACGAATTATCAAGGAATTGATGAATCGTTTTGGCGCTTTTGGCTATGATTGACTTCATTTCACGGTTGATTTGCTGTATGCTGATTGTCACCATCATTGCTGAGGTCTGTCCTAGTGGCCGTGACATTTATGCATGAGCCACAATTATAAAGACCGAGCCACGTAGCCCAGTGGTAACGCTTCCGCCTCGTAAGCGGTAGATCGGGGTTCAAATCCCGGCTCGGACCAACACAACTGGTGATCTTTTCCCTTCTGGAATCGATTGCTTAGTATAGGGAAGGTAGTGTATCGCCACAAACTGGACATTATCACGACACCTTAGGGAGGCGACCTATGGAATGTTAACATTAACCTTAACATGTTAACATTAAGTTGAGAATGAAATTGCCACTGAATCTGCTTTGTAAATGCCGGCCCCGATACTCTTCACGGGTGTTCTCCTCAGGACATGGGAAAGATTTACTTTACTTTTACCACAATTACAAAAAAAAATGTCGTTTGATTTACAACATTGGGTAAAAATGAAGGTTGTCATAATTATAATCAGAAGATGTCCTTAAATGACGTAATTATCAAACGGCACCTACAGTTACACCATCCTAGCGATTCTATACATGATAGGGAATTTAGGATTGAAACAAATGCATCATAAAAGTAAGTTATTAGTGATTGCTAATTATGGTAGTGAAAACATTCGCAACTAAAGTGATAAAAAAAGTTGCAGTTTAACCCTTTCCCCACACAGCAAAATCGAGGTTTGTAAGGTTTTACGTTCTTACTAGACATTGAATAGACCAAACTCGATGAAATTTTAATGGTTAAGAGATAACATTCGACATAAATCAGTTGAATCAGGTGGAAAAAATGTCCATGTCGTCAAGAGATATACCATTTGGAAGTTGAGAACTAATGCAATCCAAAAGTTTGCAAAATACCAAAAAAATAGATAAAAATATATTTGTTTCCTGAAGTTTGTCTGTGGTTCCAAAATGATTTTTTGGATTTTCCAATGCCAGAAACTCCCGAATTTCGGGAATGTTCAAAATTGACATTTTGTCCCGGTTTTCCCGAGATCGAAAAAAAAATACCAGTTTTGGTCCGGAAATTAAGATTTGGATGTGAAAAAAATGGAACAGTTAGACACCTTATAATCAGTAGTGTTGGTGCCTCGCATTTAGCGGGTAATGCTTTCCGAGATAGACACAAAAGGGTGGGTCTTTCTGTGTTCAATCAATTTCATTATACCATCAGATTGGGTGGTCAGATCATCATAATTCAGGGCACTTATGTGCTCAAAACTTATGATAGGGTTGTCAGATCTTCAGTCTATTGCACTCGTTGGAAAGGGTTTTTGATTACATATCCACCGACAGGTCGCATTATAGATCGGGACAATGTTTTCATCAAAATATCTGAGATCCGCCCTCCAAAGAGTGCACAAATTACACTTAAGTGCTTATTACTATTGATAGGGTTGTCAGTTCTTCAATATTTTGGACTCGTTGGAAAGGTCTATTGAGTACCTTTCTAAAAATGTATAACATGTCGGGTTTTCTTACAAAATTACCCTTTTTACAATCACCCGGACTTTTGTTCGTTTTTTTAGCATAACTTTTGAAGTACTTAACTTTATAATTTTCAATAGCGACTTATGGGACCCCAAGATGGATCGAATGAGACCAAAACAGACAAAATTGGTTAAGCCACCCACCACACACACATACATTTGCTCAGAATTGATATGTATACGTGAAGGTGAGTCCAGGAGGTCAAATTAAGAATTTAATTTTTCGAGTGATTTTATAGCTTTTCCTCAGTGAGGTGAGGAAGGCAAAAATACATAATTTAGTTTAGTGATTCTAAAAAGGCTTGCTCTTGACATATTTTCTATGAAATTACCAATTATATTCACGTTAATCAATGTTTTAAAATTTGAAACATATCTTCATTTTTATCATTTTACCAGCTTCGGCGTCCGGGACGAATCAGTATAAAGAATTATGTAAAGAACTAAGACAGCTGTTGAAGCCATATTTTTTCAAAATGTTTTGATATTTTCGATTGATTTGAGTTAAAACATGAACAGAACAAAAAATTCATTTCCAAATTTGATTTGTTAAAAAAATTAAGCGTTCCCAGTTACAAAATAAAAAACAATAATAGATTTTTTTTTATGAAACATGATTGATCTGATCTGAATAATATTAGATAAAAAAATCTGGTTGATTAAAAAATCAAGCACAAAAAAAAGAATATAAAATAATTCAATCATAAATGCATAACATATTGATTTTTCTGGTTGTTTTCGGTTAGAAAAGACGCAGACCAACAAAATAAATACATCTTAATTTTAACCAGTAAGTACTCTAAAAACTGCTATTCCTAATCAGACTGTAGTCCTGATTCACCCCAGATGACGATATGCAACTAATTCTATGATTACAAGCTTTGAGAGCTCAATAATTTAAAAAAAAATGAATTTAATCTTAATGGACAACCTAATTGTTTTTACATAAAAAAATATTTTTTACCAATAATTTTGAAGAGAGGGGGGGGGACAACTACTGAAACTTTAGCTTGCATTGGCCTTGTAATGGTTATACAGTGGACTCTCTCGTTTTCGATATTGAAGGGACTGTCGAGAGCGGGAGTTATCAAATTATAGAACGAAAAATCAAAGCAATCTACTTGAAGGGACTGAAAAAATTATTGAAAGCTGGAGCAATATTGATATCGATAAGATCGACAGACAGAGAGTCCACTGTAAATTTAAAATATAACAATTTTTTAATGCATTGATGCTCATTACTTTGAAAAAAATATGAATAAATAATTCAAGTATAAAGAAAATATAAAAATATAAATTGATCTTCTCTTTAAAATGCTACCTGGTGCATCAAAATAGGCTTTCGCTTTTTTGAGACATTTTAGACTAAAAATGAATCTTTTTAACCTAAACAGAGGTTTAACTTTTGACCAAAAACTACAAAACCAATTTTCCGAAACAAAAATATTTTTTCACGAGTTCTAAAAGTGCTCCAAACATCACTTTCCTGTAAGGCTTAACTCTGACTGCTACCACAAAAATATATATTTTAAAGCTTCATTCTTGTTGTCTTCGATAAGGTTGCTTAATTGACATGCCAAAAAACTTTCTAGAAAAAATAAAATAAAATAAAATAAAAGAAAGAAACATATTTCAGAAGAGTTAGATTTTTTGAAACATCCTAATCTTGAGCCTCCCTAATTTAAAACTGAGTTAAAAGTTACCCCTTTCCATTTGTAACAGCTTTTCCGAAAATACCACTATAAACTGCAAATTTATTAGGAATACCGTGCAGTTTCATGACGATCCCTTTCCTCTCAAATGTCCACTTTATTGAAGTTGGAATTTATTGAACAGGTTTACCATTGCAGTAACGTCATGATTCGAATTCCCGGACGCTTCGAAACCCGGACACTTCATCTTGTTTTATCAATTATTTGGATATAAGTTCGCATTATGAATGTCAAAACTGTGTTATTTGATGAATTCTAACATCAACTTTTATTTAAAGTTTGTTTGAACGCTGTAGTTAATGCCAAAACAATTAAATACAGTAAAATTATAAGTTTACCAAAAATGCGAAACATTTCACTTGAAATATTTCATAGGCGTTCGAAGCACCGGGAAGGCAAAGCAGAAATTTATGGTTTCGATTTTCTTAAATTCTAGCAAATTTTTATATAAACTATCGATTGTTTTGATGTTAACAGCTTATTTGAGACATAAAGAATGCCTTCCACTAACATTTCAGTCCAAATTTGTGCGATTCATAAGTAAAATCGAGTGTCCGGGATTCGAAGCAAAAGTGTCCGGATTTCGAATCAGCTTTTATCAGTGTCCGGGATTCGAAGCACAACAAGGCATTTTAATTTTCAAATTCTGATGAAAAATTGTTAGAAAAGACTTATTTTGCATGCATTTTCTTGAAACTGACTGTTTATACTACATCCTGATGATATTTCTACATTTCCAACTTATTACATGATTTTTTGCCAGCTATAACAAAAATGATAGCTACTATAATCCATAACTAGACCCAAAATGTTCAAACTTGTATACTTGAAATCGGGGAAAATGCTTTGATCCTTCCTCGATTTCCGTGAAAGTTTTTAACTAGTTTACTAAAAAATAATTGGGATCTCACAAATTATTTCCTACGAGATTTGACAGTTTCAAACAGGTTCTTGTTATTGTTGAGAATTTGACATTAATAACATGAACATGAAAATCCAGAGTTTTTTTTTTAAAGGACCAATAAACTATTGTCTTTCATATGTTTATAGGACCTAATAAAAAAAACTCTAGACATGTTTATAGGACCTAATAAACAAAAACTCTAGAAGTGTTAAAATTATTGAAATTTAGTTGCGAGTTCTGAAGGTTTCTGTAAAAGTATATTTTTATTCAGTTGTGTGAGTTTTGTGTTTAAACCTGAGCAGCTTTTGAAAGAAACTTTGTGAGGAGTGAGTCCACGAATAGGGCATAACCCTTTGTTAGGGACGTCGTTTGAGCTTCACCAATCTACCTGTAATTTTTAGACATACAATATTAGCATCTGGGACTAATATGAGCACTCTACGTCAATGGAAAGTTGGGCAAATCGGTACACAAAGTTTGAAGTTTTAAAAGCGTCAAAAATCATAAATTGTCTGTAACCTGGCCCGTGATACTGACGTAGCTTGCTGAAGCTGCCACCAAATGTTTGGTGGCGCTGTTTCGGGAATAACTTTTAAGAGGGTCACAAATCAAAATATAATAAAACCTATTTTTATTTTTTTTTTGGAAAACAAATCCTCAGAATGATTCTTTTCATTAAAATATTGCAAACTCTGCACCAAATTCTCCATCCTTGCAAATAATATCTGCACACCAAATATTTGCACACTTGAAAACCTACCCCTTCTCCCCCCCGCTTGCCTATAGTGGTGCGTGTCTCGACTGAGCTTTGATGCTTTCGGACACTTTAGAACAGTTTCAGACAGGGGAGTGTGTCTTAGACAGTTTTTTTTTCTGCTGTAGTTTGAGGTGTGCACTTTTGTATAGAGCTTTCCACAAGTTGCACGATTGTCTAAAAATCGCTGCAATCTGCAATAAACCCCCAACAACAATATAGGGGAACTAAACCCTTTCTCAGCCTATTTCTATTATCGGCCTATCAGCACTTTGATCATGAATTACAGCTTCCCAAAGTGTTTTTGACTGTTCCAAAGTAATGAATAGCTCAAATAAAAGTGAGCAAGCAACTCTCCATTGTTGATACATCTGAAATGTTGATTTATTAGCGGAAAACGGCAAAAGTGATGAGAATTGGTCGAACGGCTTAGAGTGATTAGAATGGGTATATTTCCCCTATGTTTAGCATCAGGTCTCAGGCAAAGCTTCCCAGCAGGTGTCTTTTTCAAATTCTCTGAAATATCTTCCGCAAATTCTTATTTGGCCAATGAACTTACAGATCATCATAATTTTAATTAAAATCTACAATTTGAGGCGGTTAAACCAATATGTGAGCTCAACCATGTTGTTGGGAAACCTTAAGAGCGAGTCCACGAACAGGGAATAGCCCATTATTAGGGACGTTGTGGAGCTCTCCAATCTGCCTAAAATTCAGGGGTTGTTTGAACTTATATAAATACAATCTGGGCTAAATATGAGCACTCTAGCTCAATGGGAAGTGGAACAAATCTGGACACAACTTTTGAACTTTTAAATACATTAAAAAATGAAAATATCTGCAACTAAGGTAAATTTCAATTGAGTCTCAAAATTCTTAAACAGGGCTTAAAAATGCTACTAAATGAAGGTTGAAGCATCATAATTGTTCAAATCTAACGGAAGTTATAAGCATTACAGTTAAAAAAAATTGCAATTTTCGACATTTCGATTGGGAGCTCATTGGCGACATGTAAGAATTAAAAAGTTGATTTTCATCCATTTATGCCTACTCTTTAAAAATTTAAGTCAAAAAAATAAGAATCTGCTCTTATCGGTTGACATTGTATTGTTGGATATGACCCTAATTTCCAATAAATGTGAATCGGTGATTTTTTTAAATTTTAGTTTAGGAAAGAGTATAAATGGATAAATATCAACATTTTAATACATGTTATTCTGAAATTGGCTCAGGAACTCGAATTTGATAAATCCATCTCCAAAAAATGGGATATCCGAGCAAAAATTTCCACCTGAAACAATTCATCGTAACATTAAGTTTAAAGCTAGATAATACTCAAATCATCATGCACTGAAAGCCCAACCATGGTTATTGCTACCATATTGTGGAGTTAAATTGAGGCACGCACCGATGTATTTTGCTAAAAACAAACCGTACAAACTTGATTTGAATAAATTACGTTGTCAATTTTACGATGTCTAGTAGTGCATAGTAATTTTAACCCTCCAATACAGAAAAGATGATCATGATTTAGTATCAAGTTTAGTATTCACTACCCTACAGTTTCGAGGAAGCATGGTACATTTTACCACATTTGCGTTTACAAGAAAGCATGTTTTTGAGTCAAACAAACCAACTTCTATGGTACCCCGTGGTTTGAATTTGTTGGTAAATTTTCGACCAGAAAGACTTCTATGAATAGCTGTTTTTAGACATAAAAGTTCAAATTTAGAAACTAATTTTGTTGTTTTGTGTCTATTCTAACTGAAACCTACAAAAAAAAAATCTTAAAATATAGTGCAAAAACATTGCTAAAATCACTTCTCAATTCACCTCATGTGTCCCGATTTGCCCCGGATAATGATACACATTTAATTTCATTTTAACTAACAAAACAAAAATAAAGAAAAAAAATATTTTCGTCCTTTCGATTTTGCGCGTTTTTCGTCATGTTACTCCCCATAATTTTGACACTAGACACCAAAACTTTGGTACTTTTTAGGCTTAAGTGACATTGTATGCAGATGACAGCCGTAGCATCCCCGTGTCTGTAACTAAGGCAATATTCAATAATATTAAAAAAATTATGAAGCACCTCAAAGAGTAATTGATATTTTAATCAATTTACAATAGAAACAAGCTTAAAAATGTTTGTTTTTATCCATTTAAAAACTACAATTTACATTTATCGAAAATCAGGTAAGTTTTGCAAGAAAAGGAGCTGGAGTAGGTGGAGGCAGGCCTATTCTTACAAATGGAGTCGAGGTCTTTGTTGAAGTTGAATTCATTCGTCAGAGAGGTAAACAAAAGTGGATATAAGCAGTGAAAAAATCAGCGGTATTCCCAGCTCAAATTTTAAATATTCAATCGTCCAAGTCAATTAAGTAATGGTATGTGATCTGCACCGTGTGAACCGCTCATATTTTCTCGCCACCCAACTGTAATCCGTCAATCGATAAAACCACCCAAACACACACACACGACCCCTCCCTTACCCCTGCAGTCCCAAAATAGGACACACCACACAATACGTGACCATTGCGATCATCATCTCATAACGATCAAAGTGTTTACTGGCCTCGGCAGCAACCCCCCTAATATGTGGGATCTGCATAAATTAGAGCCACCGCGCGATCGACCCCGAAAAAAATGGAATCGCCTCAAATGAATACCCTGATCGTGGTTTGGTTTCTGTGCGCTCCGAATAATTAAACCAATATTTTCCTCCCCAACCCCAGCGGTGGCGGTCGACCTCGACAGAAAGTCGCTTTTGGCCAGCCGTCCAACCAACCAGCCTGCAAGCGCGCAGCCTCCGGCCTCCAATCTGTTTACTATTCACTTTGGTCTACTCCTCTTCCAGCGCGCGCGCCAAGCCGCGAGGCCGTCCGATTATCTCACAACTGCGCGACAGGTTTTGATCACTTATGTAACCACGTGTGTGTGTGTCTGCTCTCGATGCTAATAAAGTACACAGTTGAGTTTGTGGTGGGTCCTCCTAACCCCCTAACCCCTAACCTGACCCCGAGGCAGGAGAGGAGGAGGAGTCCGACCTCGTCAATGTCACCTCCTTTTGATGGAGGCCAAACAAAAACAACGCAGAGGTTAGCGGGGCCAAATGAGACTAATGTGGGTCACTAATGTGGTTCAAATCTTTGGGTTGAGACCTCTGCACAAGGATATTCACCGTGATTGTTTCCGCTGCTGAGGGATTTAGGATTTGCACTGCCGGTCGTCGGGAACTGGCCGCACAGCTGCAGGATCAGGAATATGCTGCATGCCTTCAACTGCCACGATCGATACATCCTGAAGCAGGTATTGGCAGACTTTGGAGACTCTATATCCAGAGCTTGAACTAAAACTAGAAACCACTAATCCGTGGTCACCACAACCTTAAAAAAAGACACTTTACACTACAAAACGACGTCTTTGTGTCTACGCGCCAATCCGACTACGCATTACGCGATCCTTACACACCCGCACGCGCAAGTCCCGAAGCAGAAGAAGATCGTACGTGATTGACTGGCAAAGCTCAACTGACGCTGGTGCGCACGGGGAAGACTCGCGAGCTTTCCGACGGTGCATGAGCGCGCGCGCGCGCAATCCAATGTGGGAGAGAGAGCTGAGAGAGCTTTTTTGCCGGGCGCGCTCTCTGCCTCTCTCGCGTGATGCGACGTGACTACGGAGATGAATCTCGTGCGACGTAATGCACGGTGGGTTTGGTTTTGGTGTGTTACAGTATTTATTGAAGGGAAGGCAATTTTTGAAAGAAACTATGAATTTTCATGATATTTCAGAATGTCTCCCCAATCATTTTTTTTCTTAAAAATCAGGAGTGAAAAAATATGTGATATGCAACAACATGAAAATATTTATGAAAAAAAGAAACTTGTAGGTAAAGCCGTTTGCAAACTACATGTTGAAACGTACATGTTTTTCGACGATTTTTGTGAAACTCTACTCTAAAGAATAATTTAGGTCCCTGATCACTAGAGTGCCCAGAAAATATGACCCCTATTCATGCAAAAATGACTTTATGAAATCGCTGATAACTCTTCACAATCGAGTTTTACAGCTTTGGTATATTCTACAAATAGAGGGTGACGATTCTCGAGATTTTCAATTTCTCGGGAATCGAGAGTTGAATTTAGCAATTTCCCGGGAATTCCCGGGACCCGGGAGTTTTTTTTTAAATTATACTAATAGTGCCAAGAATTTATTAAAAAAATGTGATTCTTTCAATGAATTCAGTTGCAATTTATTCCTACTTATTCAATAAAACGTTAATTAGTAGCCTCATTATTTTCGGGAACTATGTCTACCTTTTAATTTTCTTCTGAATCTGCAAATACAAGATCGTTCCTTGAGCTTTTAATAACTCAAAATTTCAGGTTAAAATGTTTAAGAATCTTAATTCGCACTGAGTCATTTTTCAAAAGAAGCACAAACTTGTTGCATGAACTTGTCATTAGATTTTTGTGAAGTAAAAAAATGGCTTATATATAATTTTCAAGTATCGGGATTTCTGCAATATGATCAAAAAATCGACTCAAAACAACAATTTGAATATTCATTGAAAAAATAGTTATCA
This sequence comes from Culex pipiens pallens, assembly GCF_016801865.2. Classification (NCBI taxonomy): domain Eukaryota; kingdom Metazoa; phylum Arthropoda; class Insecta; order Diptera; family Culicidae; genus Culex; species Culex pipiens. The sequence continues at coordinate 91,144,828 of NC_068939.1, read as the reverse complement.
GGAAAACCCGAATGTTCACATTTGGCAGACCGTAACTTCACAAAGTTTTTTTTTTTGTCCAAAACATAGAAAAATACCTTGATACAGCGTAATTAACTTAATAAGAATAAAAAAACTAGATTATGATGATTGCTATACTCGAGAGAGGATATGGAAATTATAATTATCTTGAAAAGGGTTTTCCCTCTTAGAAATAACAAATAAAAATAATATTTCATTTTATTTCTGGGGTGTAACTGCTAAGTATGCTTTGAAGTAAATTTCTGGGGTCCACATTATTTTGGGTTCTCTCAATTATAGTAGAATTTTTGGTATGTTAAAATATACACGTTCTCAATTAGAATATTAGGGAAGCATTGGTTTATTCGAACTTTAACATCGAACATTGAACATGATCATCCAATGTTCTAAACAATTTAGAATTTTTTGAAATGTTTTTCTTATAAGTTAATAAAATTTTGCTTCGATATCTATAAGTTTAAAATTTCCCGGGAGTCTCAACCAAATTTCCCGGGAATGGAGAGGTCCAAAATGGTCGATTTCCCGGGAAATTCCCGCTCGTCACCCTCTATCTACAAAGTTGTAGAGCATTAAATTTTCAATGAGAATTTCAAGTTTGGGAATATTTTTATGGAAGAAGCGCACCGTGCAGGCCAAACCGTAAGAAAATTGGGTTTCCCATCATTTCTTCCGAGTTTCTCCATGCAAACTTCACCTTTGAGTATTTATCTAAAATAGCTCAAGGAGCAATATTCAGCTTGTGGAGCGAGGTTTTGAGAAAAAGGTCCATATTCTTGGCACCCTACTGATCACGAATCCAGGTAATTTGTTTTATATCTCGAGACAGATTTTTACTATCACATTGATTTCTAGCTTGAAACCGTGAAGAGATAGGGATTTGGTAACAAAGAGACTTTTATGTAAAATTGGTCACCCGATTTGTAGAAATATTCAAAATTTAAAATTTTGGAATCAATGTTATTTTCTCGTCACATAAGTTTTTTTTTATCATTTAGAGAATTGCTGCACAGTGGGAAAAAGACCCAAACAATTACCGCAAAATGGTTTCGCGCAAACCGCAAATGTTGATATGTATACATAAGGGGTTTGTGTGTATTTTTCACGAGTTTTCACAATTAAAATAAAGTATTTCTATTTTTTTAATAAGACTGACCTTTTGTTGTGACTCGTGCACTGCTTGAATTTTTTTTTTATTTTTGTCTGCCCTTCTTCAGAAATATTTTATTTCACATTTTAAGATGAAAATGATAGTTCAGAATGAAAAAAAAACAATACATTAGTGCGTTGTTACAGATTAAAAAAATGAACACTAAATTTCCCTTAAAATTACATGTCCCTCGATTTTGTACAGTTTTGAGTAACGAGAAATGAAACTTTTTTTTGCTATGGAATATGATGGAAAGTTGTAAAACACAGTAGAAAAATCATGGTATGGGTGGTAACTAGGGTGGAATTCAAAAATTGATTTATTTAGCAACACATTTTTTTAATCCCATTTAGGGCACCCAAAATGTGGGAGTTATTGGTTAAGCCCACGATTGGCGCAATGGGAATTAAATTTGTATGGAAATCACTATAGGGAAACTTGCTTTTCCAGAGTTTTTTTTTTAATGCCCTATAAGCTAGGGTCCCAAAAAACGTGTTGCTGATTGGATTTTTACCATTTTCAATTTCCCATATAAATCGATTCCACCCTTATATTACATCTGGGAAAGGGTACATCTTGTATGTCAGAAAAAAATAATGTAATTTTACCTCTAAAAATGTGTAGTTTTACCACAATTCTGATGTAATGGAGACATTCTGCCGTGTTGTTTCAACTGTTTGACGTTGTTTTAAGTGTTTTTTTATTCAATAACTTGGAAATTAAAAAAAACACCTTAATATTATTGCAGATTCTGAAAGTACGTCAAATTTGCCAAAGAATCAATTTTGGGGTAAGGATTTGACGTTTTGGTTTCTGTTCTAGAAGCGAATATGTAGCGTAACGTTACATCGGTGCAGGATTTTGTTTTTTTTTTTTTGAATATTTTATTCAAAAGGCTGTAATTCTGCTCAGCTAATCAACATGAATTAGACTTTTTCATGTTTTTTACCTAAAATTGGCAGCTAAATCAAACGCCGTTATTGGTTTTTGAAAAAAAAATATGAGCTATTTTTTTGCAGCCGCTTTACATTTGTGACGTTACAACACATACTTTTCCAAAAAGAGTGTTCCCTTTGCGAAATTCTCAATGCTGTATCGTTGCGATCTCAGTTGCATTTGACGGGAAATTTATCCTATTTTCAGGATATGATCAGCTTTAGAAAAATGCTTCTTGACCACTGGAGATATTTCGGGTTTCCGGAGATGGTTTTGAGGTACTTTTTTGCTGATTGAGGTGGTTGAAAACCCGGCATTTCGGTTTATTTTATTTTTTTTATTGTTTATTCGTCAAGCTTATGTAGACTACTAACAATTTTCTTACATACTAGAATTATTTCTATTGTACAAATTTTTTCGTAGTTCCGGTTTTGACATGTCGAAATGTATGTACTGTGAATTTTCATTAATTTTCGGTTTCGGTTTATTTAAGCTACACAGTAAAAAAATGTGTTAATTTGGAAGGTGTAATTTTGGGAGGTTGAATATGATGATCTTTTATGACTTAATTTTACCTCAATTTAGGCTAAAAAGTGACATTAAACCAGAAAAGTGGTAAAATTACATATTTTCAGAGGTAAAATTACTCATTTTGACAAAGAATTTTCTGAAATAAAAGATGTATGATTTTTTTCTGAAATAAAAGATGTACAACAAACTTCCCACATGTAATATTACCATGATTTTTTTTAACTGTGTTATACTTCACTTTAGGCAAAAGTGGAGTTTATACATCTTTTAAAGTTTGTGAAAGTGGATTCTAGAAGCCTTAAACTTTGAAGAATTCAATCACAACATCTGCTTGTCCATTAAATAAAGTTTTAAATTTTTAAGTTTTAAAAGTTCTTTGCTATCAATTAAGTGGCTTTTAAGATATCATGCATGACATATCGTCTCTTAGTAGAAGATTTGACATAACATGGAACCTCACTCATTCTTATTATTTATTCACTGCTGATTGCATTGTTAGCATAACGAGAACGTTACTTCATCGTTGTTTCCTGATTACATAAGATATCTTTCCGGTATAAAAACATTGTTTGAGTAATAATTAGGGTTCCCAAAAAAATGACCTCACATTTAAATTTGTAAACTCCACTTCAAACTAGAACAGAATCGGTGGAGAAACCCATATGTCACATACCTATACTTTAAAAAACAAATTAAATCTTAGAAATAAGGTTTTTCAACAGTCTAGGACGCCCTAGTAAATGAACGGATACTTGTGATACTGCCCTTGATATAAATAGCAGACGCAGAATGATAACGGAACAAGTTGCAAGTCCAATCAGATAACCAACATGCTTGAAAAAGTCTATCTTAAAACTTTCTCGCTGATAGCTTGTGGCGCGTTTGTGGCAGCGGCCTCTCCGATAAACGGTAAAGTTAACTATTTCTCCGAGAAAAATAATATCAAACTCAAAACATTCTAGCTACACGGAGTACCTGTCAGCAAAAATCGTACCGGGTGTACAACAACGTCGGAGTGACATTCATGGAAGCTTGGAGACGTTGCCAGTGGAACGGGCACCGGTTGGCCACCGTGAGCTCCGAAGCGGACAGTAAGTTGCTGGAAGCTGCGATCGGGGCCTCAAGTAACAAAACCGGGCCCTGGTGGATTGCCGGAACCGATCAGGGCAGCGAGGGGAATTTCATTTGGATTTCAACTAACGTTCCGGTAGGATTTGATACCGGGTATGAAAATTTCTACCCAGACCAGCCTGACAATGCCGGCGGAGCCGAGGATTGCATGGAGATTGGGCGCTGGGGTGGAGTGCGCTGGAATGATGCACCTTGTGGGTGGAAGCAGCGTTACATTTGTGAACAAGTGATGCCTAATTTTCAATAAAGTTTTTGTCAAAATTAAATACAGTCCAGAAAAATAACCTTGAATATCTTGACAGTATTCACCCGAAATGTTCGTCAAATTGATCCACTAAGTCCTTTGATATCGTGATATCTTTTTTTATTTTTTGTTAATTGTTCAAAAAATCTTCAGTTTTTTAGAATAAGTTAGACTGTAACTAACAAAGCAAAAGAACTTTGCAACATAAGACTATTAAAATACTTTTTTTTCCCACTTCAAAGTGTCCCACTGTGCAACACGCAGCATCAGCGGTTGCGTTGAGACAACAAACTCCGCCAACTCCGACAAAAAAAGCGTTTCTCTCTTCATGTTCTGCTTTTTTGTTTGTTTGTTGGAGCAAAGTTATGCATGCATTCAATTGGGGTGAGTTACAGGGTTGAATTGTGGCAACGACGACGAGTGATTAACGTGTGCCATTCGGCATTCGCTTGTTGTTATAATCATGTGGTGGCGATCTCTCCTTTGAGTCGAATCGTGGTGTTTGTTTTCAATTGAGATTGCGAATCAACCGCGGAGATGCAGGTTGATCCCATTAAGAGCGGGGCGCGCAGAGTCGCGTGCTTTGAGGATATCTAAACAGGTGGTTTGGTTGAGTTTGTTTTTGCTTATTTGAGGTTTAGTCAAGGTCAGTTTATGCAGAAATAAAATAAATACTGCAGAATGTTGTTTGCTCGTAATAAAAAATAAACACATTTGAATTAGATCATCATAAGTTGACCATTTTGCTTTAGAGCGTAATTAGTTAAACCTTATCAAATATTTGTTGAAATTGCTATGCATTGCGGATAAAAACCTGAAAGCCTTAACAATATGTTGAGTATCTTTAAATAATATGTTGAGTATTTAAAAAAAGTCTAATCAGAAGATTGTGATAGCCTGACATCAAAATAACAGCAAAAAAACTGGAAACTCCTCAAAGCAATTGAATCGAAACTGAAAGTTACCAGATAGCAAATCTCCCTTTCCAGCGAGTGCACGCGGACTTTACGTCACCACACCGGAGAACAAATCCTCCTCTTCTGCTTTGAGAGGAGCGCAAGCCCCCCAACCGAGAAGACGACGTCTGGTCAGTTTTGCAGAGTGCAACTCGTGATGCACAGATCAAGCGGCGACGACACGGTCGGTGGAAGAACGACGAACCTCGGCCCAACGAATCGACACAAAGACCTCGGGCACGACCGTGTCAAATGTGCGATCAGAGCCAATCAACGCTAAATTTCAAAATTTAGGTAAAATTTGTATCATGTATTTATCAATTCTTTATGAAATACTTTGTTTGAATTTTAGGACGGAAGTTTATTAAAGAAAAGTTGAGTAAATGTTATATTTATTCATTAACCCTCTACTGCCCAAATTTTTTTTTCGAAATTTTTTATTTTTCCCGTGTTCAGGAGGTCATTTTGAGCAACTTTTGTTCTGCGAAAAACTTTACTTCTCTTTTTTTATGTTTTTCTTGTTTCATTTTTAGTATTTTAATTTGCATTTATCTTGTTTAGTTTATGTTTGTTTCTGGTAGTATTTGGCCTACTCTACCACCTCCTATCATTACATTTTGCCTATCTAATTTTTTCATGTTTTTACAGTAACTTTTTCAATTTTTTGCATGTTTTTCACATTTTTTGCTATAAAATGGAACCATTATCATTTAAATTGTAAATCAATGCGTAGAGGCATAGTCTGGGGCACTAGAAAAATTACTGCATGCTTCTTTTTACTTAAAATAAAGGAAATGTTAGTAAAAAACCCAGCCGAAGTTGACCCCTAAAAAAATTACATTTTTAAAAACCTTGGCAAAGTCACATAAAACAAGTCAAACTTCCAACCCTAAAATTTTCCAAAATTTTAAAAGTTCTTCTTTCCAATGCTTTTTGAAGATCAAAAATTGGTTGAAAAATGGATTTTTGGCAATTTTTTAAATCGAAGCCCGTCTAGAGGCGGGGTTGGGTTGTAGAGGGTTAACTCAACCTGTACTAAAGTTTACAAGTGGTCCCGATACTCTTCAAGGGTGTCCCTCTAAGAAACTTGGACATATTTACTTCATTTACTTAGGACAACTACGACAACTTGGAACGAAAACATCTTACTCTGGTTACGCTCGATAGCTTACATTCAGACAAGAAGCACAAACCAACCATAGTCAAAGTAGTGTCGATCGATGCTGGCAGCAATGTACTGCATTCCTTTGGTCCGGAGTCAACTTGTGTCCAGAAAAAAACGTTCCTCGAAGTGCACGTTGAGGCTTATTTGAAGCGGCTAGCTCAAGGTCTGTGTTTCTTCCGAAGCTACTTAAATACCTTAGCTACAGGGGTTCTCAATATTTCCACCAACTTGCTTTTATAAAAAGTTTTGAAATCAAATCTTAAATATCATAAATTGTCCGTTTTCTATTTTTAGGTATTTTTTTTTACTTTGCTTTGAACTAGACTTAGCGGATCTTGTTGAGAACCACTGTTGGTTTGTATGTTTGTATCAGTTATATGCAACGTTGGTAATTGGTATTGTAGTACCGTCAACTGGGCGAATTGGGACAGCAGTTTTAACCATGTAGGAGCACAATGTTTTGATTTTTCTGGTTGGTTTCGGCAAGAACAGACCAACAAAATTTGTACATCCATTTCCAAATTTAAAACAATTTGATGCTCTGAACACTGCTTTCCCTATTCAGACTGTAGTCCCGATTCGCCCCAGATAATCGTAGCAGATTAATTTAAGTTTAGCATGTGAAAAAAAACGACTTCAATTTCTTGAATCTAAGATTGTGTTTGAAGGATCTCCCTTCGTAAAATGATAATGAAAAAAAAAAACTTCCAATTTAGACTTTAATCACAATCTTTGAGCAAACCTGGTATAACATACTTTTCAACATATTAAGCATACAGGATTGATCAACTCTTTGTTATGATCTATTCCGTGTAATACATGATAATTCTTAAATAGACTGTGTCTTTTCCCCCCATTCCTCCTCCCAGCCATACAATCGTCTTTCAATTTGCTGATAAAACATTCCTTCAAGACAAAACAAACCAGATTCAGAACCCGAACCCGTTCCGCCAACCGATTCTTTGTTTGCCTTAGCAGCCAATTCAAGCCTCCTTCTACCTACTAGCCAATCATCCGGACCGGACCATTAACTATTATAGCCAGGATTAAAAATTCCTGCCGCGTCTGGCTGAACCAGTTCTAAATGTCATCCAAGACTGTTGACCTCCTCAACCGTCGCAGGATGGACACAGGCGAATTCTTGCCAGTGCCTGAAAGCTGTCCGAAAGATGATATTTTTTCGTGCAGTCGATTAAAAATACCTGCTGTGATGTTCGAAAGATGTTATGAGCTAGTTTTTTTTGTTGGCGGCAACCAGGGCAAGCTTTTGAACATTGAAAGGAGTTAAATCAATTAACAGTATTTTTTCAGCAAAAATATACAATCTTTACGACTCATTTAGTTAATGCATTTGTATTTTTTCTTAAACATAAAAGCATGATGAAACATATTACTGATTAACAGTGTAAACTAAGAAGTTGTCGTATCCAATAAACCAACAAATTACAAATTACAAAAATAAGCCTATCCTTTTTAACTGACGATATCTCAGAAACTTTCGGTCCATTTTTTATATTAAAAATTGAATCTTTCAATAAAAATAATTAAAGAATTATAAAATCAAGCATGACATTTGTAATGATTTATAAAAATGTATTTGCCTTATTTCATATTTTTGACCAAATTATAACATTTTTAAATTATTTGTATTGAAAAGATCAGGACCATCCATAAACCACAAATCAAAAAAAATAATCAAACCATCCACATTAACGACCCCCGGGTCTTTTATGGTCTCTATTGCAAGTTTCTGCTCGAACCTAGGAGTCCGAAGGCTTGAATGGGGAGAGCACCCAAACCTCTTTCTACTCCAAGGAACCTTCCACCCCAGTGTTTGAACTGACGACCTTTGGATTGCGAGTCCAACCGCCGCCAGTGATTCCACCGGAGTAGGCTTGGTTTGGTGTGTTGTTTGTACTTATGGCATGGAGACGACTCCTACACCTGGAATGACTTAACGGCCTAACAACCAAGGCCGGGACCGACATTTTACTTCCTCATCCGATGGAAGGTTGGAGCAGATGGGAATCGAACCCAGAATCATCCGCTTACAAAGCGGACAGCGTAACCATTCGGCCACGCACTGCCATAAACCACGTGGACACTTTAAGGAGGGGGGGGGGGGGTATGGCGATTGTCCACCAAATAAAAAAAAAACGAAATTATTCGCTCTACAGCATTGCCTTGGCGTTCTCGATTGCGAGATTCCTACTCGAAACTAGGTGTTCGAATGCTTGATTGTTGAGGCTATTGCAAACCTCTTTTTACACCTTAGCTTCCATCCACCCCGGGATTCGAACTGACGACCTTTGGATTGTGAGTCCAACTGCCTACCAGCGACTCCACCGAGGCAGGACCCAGGGAGACGACTCCTACACCTGGACTGAGCTAACGACCTAACATTTTTTTTAGGTTAGTCCGGGGCCAACATTTACTTCCCGTCCGACGGAAGGCGTGATCAGACAAATCTCGTCTCGATAAATGCCACCGGGACCGTCTGGGATCGAACCCAGGCCGACTGGGTGAGAGGCAACCACGCTTACCCCTACACCGCGGTCCCGGCTTTAAAAAAAATTGTGAGTGTCAAATCTTGGAAATTATGGATCTCAATACGGTACGAAAACAACAATACAGGGAATATAAGGAATATAATATTCAAAGATCAAGACTTTTCCTTCAAATTGTCACACAAAATGCACTCTCTTTAAAATATTTTTCGTGGCCTGTACTGCCGTTCTACGCATAACTGTCCCATGTTCAAAAAAGTACAACTGAGAAAAACGCGAATGAAATTTTTCGATCGATTTCTGTGTTTCTACGCATAATTGTCCCGTGGGTTCTTATTCGTCCTATGTGTCCCCAATCACCCCATTCAGTAGTTTATCACTTTTATTTATGATCCTCTTGCTATACAGTTTGTAAACAAGACTCAATGCTTTGTATAACTAATGATCCCGTGATAGAAAATACTTGGTGGGACAATTATGTGTAGAAGTGTAACGATGAGACAAACAGTGGTGTTGTTTTTGATGAGTTTCCGGACAAAGTACTAAATTTTATGGGTTTTTCGATAAGTATACGACAAACTAAACTTAAAAATGTCAAAAGGTCAAAATCGTCAAAAAATGACATGGGACAATTATGCTTAGAACGGCAGTGTATCTCAGCAACAAAAGAATGGATCAAAATTGCCAAAAAAGAAAGCAAACAAGAATTTTCTCAACCTTTCGAATTTTTAGAGATTGAACAGAATTTTTTTTGAAGATAGCTACAACTTGAAAAATGTACTATTACATAGCATTTTTAAATCTGAAATCGAAACAGATTTTGAAAATCTTTTCAATGTATATTTTAGACAGTTTCAAAAATCTCTGTTTCAAAAACAATTTATCCGTCATCAGAAATTTACATTTTAATTCCAGAAAAAAAGCAAAAAAATGGGAGATATGTTTGAATAATATCTCCACATATATTGTCATTTTCAGTAGAGTAGAGTTTATTTTATTCAATAAAGCTTCAAAGAAATACAGGGTTCAACATTTTATTTTAAAGCTTTACTAAGAACAACTGATTTGAAGAAAAGTACATGGACGTTGTGTGGTCTATCCAATACATGTTTTTAAACAACTGTAGAAACAAGATTTACCTTTTAAACCATATTTAATTTACCAATGAAAAACATTTTTTACGATATTTTTATACTTCAAAATTCTGCTATCTTTCTTCATAAATTGGAATGTAAAAAATTTAATGCAAACGAAAAATTTTATGGGTGCCCAGAATATGGAACTTTTTTTTCAAAACCTCGCTCCACAAGCTGAATATTGTTCCTTGACCTATTTTAGGACTCTTATGAGCGAAATCGGGCATCATTTACCCATTGATACTCAAAGGCAGGGTTGCCAGGTTACCAGATAAATCTGGGAATGCCAGATTTTTCAATTGTCTGCCAGAATAAAGATTCACCCTTCTCTGTGCCAGATATTGACAGATTTTGCCAGATTTTTCACTAAATGCCCATTTTGAACATTTTTTTGATTAAAATGAACAAATATAATTGAAAATAGAATGTGTATTTCTTAAATGGGTAATTCTCCGCCAACTCACACAGCAGTTGCCCCGACCCCTCTTCGATTTGCGTGAAACTTTGTCCTAAGGGGTAACTTTTGTCCCTGATCACGAATCCGAGGTCCGTTTTTTGATATCTCGTGACGGAAGGGCGGTACGACCCCTTCCATTTTTGAACATGCGAAAAAAGAAGTGTTTTTCAATAATTTGCAGCCTGAAACGGTGATGAGATAGAAATTTGGTGTCAAAGGGACTTTTATGTAAAATTAGACGCCCGATTTGATGGCGTACTCAGAATTCCGAAAAAAACGTATTTTTCATCGTTAAAAACACTTAAAACGTTTTAAAAAATTTCCCATTTTCCGTTACTCGACTGTAAAAAATTTTGGAACATGTCATTTTATGGGAAATTTAATGTACTTTTCGAATCTACTCGAACTTTTTTTCGTAAAATCGCGATAACTCGTGATGTTTTGTAGCAAACCCCTTATGTCTACATATCAAAATTTTTGCAATTGTCTGCTCTACAACTTTGTAGAACATTGTTACACTCTAAAAAATAACCCTGCAAAGTTAGAAAAAACACGAAATTTTAAAATGAAAAATTTTGTTCTAAATGAAAAAATGACCCTTCTGGGTCAATGTAGATTCGAAAAGTACATTAAATTTCCCATAAAATGACATGTTCCAAAATTTTTTACAGTCGAGTAACGGAAAATGGGAAAATTTTTAAAACGTTTTTAGTGTTTTTTTCGATGAAAAATACGTTTTTTTCGGAATTCTGAGTACGCCATCAAATCGGGCGTCTAATTTTACATAAAAGTCCCTTTGACACCAAATTTCTATCTCATCACCGTTTCAGGCTGCAAATTATTGAAAAATACCTCTTTTTTCGCATGTTCAAAAATGGAAGGGGTCGTACCGCCCCTCCGTCACAAGATATCAAAAAAAGGACCTCGGATACGTGATCAGGGACAAAAGTTACCCCTTAGGACAAAGTTTCACGCAAATCGAAGAGGGGTCAGGGCAACTTTTCCCGATTTCGTGTGAGTTGGTAGAGAATTACCCAAATAAAATGCAAATTCCCATTGTGAGGCCTTAAAATCAGTTAAACCATCAGAACTCTACAAACTTTTGAATTAATTTATATCCTCCCTCCCCTTCACCATTCAAATTTGATAGATTTTGGTCTGCCAGATTTTTCCAGATTTTTAATAAATACTTTGCCAGATTTTTCAAATTTTGACCTGGTAACCCTGCTCAAAGGTGAAGTTTGTATGGGAAAAAATCGGACAAATGTATGAAAACCAAAATTTTCTTACTGTTTTGTCTGCACGGTGTGCTACTTCCATCCAAATATTCCCAAAAGTGAGAATCTCATTGAAAATTTAATGCTCTACAACTTTGTAGAACATACCAAAGCCGTAAAACTCGATCCTGAAAAGTTATTGGCGATTTAAAAAAGTAATTTTTGTATGAAAACCATTTTTTTCACCAACTTTAGGCTCGGGTATCAATGGGTTAATCTCATCCAATTTCACTCAAAATTTACACAGATGCTTAAAATAACCCAAAAAACCGTTTTCCGCTTGTGGAGCAGGGGGTCATTTTTTCTGGGCCCCCTAATGAACACGAGGGGGTATCAGCACCTTAAGTAACACAAAAAGGGGTACCTAGCCTAGAAAAGGTTGAGAACCACTGCATTAGGGCAACTATAAAAAATCAACACTAGAGACACCCCCTGACTCAATTCCTTAGGCAAAAATAAGTAACTGTGTCAATTTGAGCCAAATCCTTTAAGAATAAGGGGCATTTATTGATCGTTGAAGTTTGTATGGGAAATTCTTGTAGAAAATAAACCCTACAATTTTGTCGAATGTTGCTAAACGCTCTGAGTTGATACTGATTTTTGATGTTTTTTTCAGTAAAAAATATTTTCTTATTTCCTTCCTTTTACCCCTTGTATACATTCAAATATTCATAGGCCGATTTATTTTCATCGAATTGCTTATAACTCATCAGGATCAACTCGATCAACTTCGACAAAGTTGAAGGGCATTGAATTCCCTACAAGAATCTTACAGTTGGACAATATTGACAAACTTCAACGATAAATAACGACCCCTCAAATCTTAAACGATTTGGCTCAAAATTGGCACAGTTAATCTTTTTTCCTAAGCAATCAAACCAGCTTGTTCATCACCCCAATGCTCCACACATACATTGTTAGTTCAAAAATAGTTAGTAGCGTTAGTATCAAACATTATTTACAAAGTTAGTATGTATTTTTACAATTTTTGAAATACCGACCTTCAAAAACATTAAAAAATATAAATAAAACTCACTTACCGCCAATTGGAACGATACAAAACCCATCGTGCAAAGACATTTCTTTCAAATAAATCACGCACGACCCTAATAAAATGTCGATTTATTCGTTACAAATAAAACATAAAAAATCGTCCTACAAAAGTCCTACGTCTCTTACATCTCTAATCTACGCATCTCGGGGGTAACGGGGGACACGGCTACACGGCTTCAGGCTGTAATTTTTTAAACTAGAAAGTTAGCACATCCTTCGTCGGTCGAGTATTTTAAATCACGCTCTCTTTTTTTTTTTGACTAAATTGAAAAATTGGCAGGTTTTGGAAGAGAGTGCTGGGAGTTGCCTCCTACAACTAGATCCTAATTGGTGTTCTACCTGAAAGAAGAGGGAGAGGGGTGGGGATGTTAGTGTTGATTGGTGGTGAGGGATGCTTTGCGGAGTTACCCTAAGAAATTGACTCTGGCGCTCGCGCCTACGTGTTGAGAATCGTGGTGAACGATACGCTGAACTCGCCCGGGTGTTGTCCGGACACGTAGACCTTGGAGATTGACGCGCTGGAGAGCAGGTTGTTGGTTGGGGGTGGGGTTGAGGAGATGGGGAGTACGGGCAGGGCGGGTTCTGCTGCGGCTGCTGCCGCGAGGAGTTGATTACGGCGTTCGCGTTCCTCGAGGAGAGGCAGGAGCAGGCTGAGTTTGTTCTGGAGGTCGTCGGTGGTGGGTTGGATGCGGATCGTGGAGGTCGTTGGGACGGTGAGGGTTTCCGTTATGAAGGAGGTAATGACGGTTGGGGTGACATCGCTGTCGTACACGGTGGTTAGGATTTCCCGGCCTTGGAAGGTGATGGGGAGTACGATGGACTTGGTTTGGGTGAGGGTGGTGACGACTTCCTTGACGTGGGTCTTGTACTCGACGGCGGTCGTCACGATCAGCTGGTAGCGGTTGGGATCGGGGATGAACTCGGTTGGGCGGGGAGCGAAGTTGGGTTCGCCGACGCCGAGGTTTCCGAGGAGGAGTTGTGAGAGGAGGATGTTTGCTAGGGGGGCGTTGGAGAGGACGGCACTGTTTTGAGTGTTGCCTTTGGTTTGGACGAAGGGGCTAGCTTCGTAGAGGGTGGTTGAGATGGTTGCGGAATAGGCCGTTTGACGTCCGCGGAAGGTGTTTTGGGAAACCGATACCGTAGTGGTAGCTGTTGAGCTCAAGATGAACTTGGTGATCTCGAAGAGGCCATCGTTGTTGAACGAGGTGATTTCTTTGTTCAGGACATGTACGGGGACTCCGTTCGGACCCTGCGTCAGCGAGAAGCAAGTCGTACAGATCTCTTCGATGCTCGTAGTCGTAGTTTTGATCAGGCTGATTTCGGTGCGCGAGTTGGTGATCAACGAGACGGTCGTGTCCGTTGGCAGGTAGAACGTTACGGTCAAGGCCGGAGTGCTCGGCTGCAGACTGGTGCTGCCCAAATTGACCGTCTTCCGGCGCCAATCGTTGGCAGTGTTGGTGTGTCCGAATCGGTTCACTCGCTGTGGTTCTTCGTCCTTGTACACTCTGCTGCTACCTCCACGTCGCGAAGTTCCCCGAACCGGAGCCTTGTTATTGTTTCCGTTGTAAGCCGACAGAGTGAACGATGGCCGCCTCGTATTGGCGTTGTACTGAGGCTTGTAAGCCAACGACTTGAGCGAACTTCTGTTCCTATTCCTAGCCGTGTTCCTCGTCAACGTGCTCTGACCTGCGTTATTTCTCGGGCGGCTCGTTTTGATCTCGTTTGCCGTTTGGATCTTGCTCTTCGATAGCAGTCTGTACTCCGCGTAGTTGTCCCGCAGGTTCTTGGCCAACCGTGGCGTCGTCGTGTAATCTAAATAGTCATCTGAAATGTAATACCTCGAATCGATCCGATTCGTAATGCTCTGCTCCCGTGCCGTGGTGCGACTCCGCCGGTTCGTCCGATTGTTAATCGCTTGCCGTTTGACCCGGCTGGGTCGGATTTCATCCGCGCGATTAGCTTCGGCCGCCAGCCGCAGCTCGTTCGTGATCTGGCCCAGGACGCTCTCCTCCGGGCGACGGTCGTCAAATTCCAGCGCCGATCTGCCCAGCACCGAGTTGTAGTCCTCTGTGGAGAAACGGGGAGACGCAGTCGGAGAAGGGGGGAGAGAGAGAGAAAGAAGAAGAAAAAGAAGAATTAGGCTGGAGGTCACCACCGGAGGGACGTCGGGGGTGGTGTTGTTAAGGTGTCGGGGATTTTAGTTACAAGTGGGTGGTGCAAAGGAGAGGGAGGGAAAATACACATGCAAAAGTCTGTACACGAGTGTGTTAACCGGTGTGTGTGTGTGTGGTAGTGTGTTAAGTGTAGAGACCAAACTACTTAAGGCTAATCTATACAAAAAATGTACAACTATAATACAGCACAAGAAGAGGGACCGGAGTTCCCGGGTTGTGATTAATGAAGGGGCTGACATCGCGCAGCCATGGCCCGCGGACACTTCGAGATTGATCAATGGTTTAATTATATGAACCATATCACGCGGGGTTTGTTCTTCGCAGTCAGCAGCAGTCCGGTTTGCGAAAGGTCGAAGGTATTTCGGTGTCGTCGTCAATGTTGAAGAATCTCTGGGTCGTCATCGTCGTGTCCTGCTAGGGTCGTAAAAAATATGTGCTCTTGATCAGTCGGTGAATATTTATAGTATTTGTAAGGAAGTAGAATGATGGTTCTTCTGTTCTTAATGATTTCAGCATGATTGAATCAAGAGCTATTCTCATGTTTTCTAAAATAAATGCTCAAAATTGCTTCAACCAAAACTTGAAGACAACACGAAAAAGGGGTTCCACACGCCCCATCCCAACGGATGTTCAAAATATTGCATCGATCGATGTCGACGTGCTACGATGAGAGCCCGATTGGCGTCCAATAAATCAGATGATTGCACAATTTTCGATTCAATCTCGGTTGGTTGAGTGCAAAATCCGTCCCCAATCCCCCCTCCCATCCACCCCCTTAAAAAGTAATATTCGTTGCCTCTGTGGTGTGTAATACTGCAATTAGTCACGGTCTAGTAGGGGCGATCTAAGTTATTGGGATTGAGCGGGTTGTGGGGAGCAGGATTCCCACGCTACTGTTGTCTGCCAGATGAAGTGCTGGCTGCTGTTACAGAGAGATACCATCAGATGGCTCAATAATTGCGATAGTTGTCGCCTAGGACCTAATTGTGAATCAATCAATGAGTCCATCCGTCAGTGTGTCACTGTGCACCGAATGAAATAATAATAGCAATAATAATGCGCATTGTTGGGCAATTTTGCACACGTGGCGTAATCTAATTTGGTGGGATAACATTCCACGGGGTATCAATCTACATTGGTAATCGAGTTGTATTGTTGCCTTTGACCTCTAGCAATAAATAGTTTAAAGGGAGCTAATTGGATTTAATGCTTGATCAAATCGACGTAGATGTTTGATTCATCTTGTGAATGGAGGCAATTTTGAATTAAATGCTTCTTAAACTGGGTAAAATTTTCAAATTATGATTTCTACAGGTTTATGACTATTAAGGCTGACCATGGTTAAAGTAGAGGGATAAACACGCATACATTTGTTCAGTTTTTGATTCTGAGTCGATAGGTATGCATGATGGTGGGTCTACGAGATTTCTGTAAAAAGTTCATTTTCTGAACAGGAATGCAAAAAATCTACAAAATTGACAGATCGGTATCAACAGTATAAGTTTTTTTATGCTTGGCTTTAACATATTTAACTCTGATTTACTTTTGTAGCACTCTTTTTGAATAAACTTAAATTAGAAATGTGACCCAAGGGTTTCCAGCAAGGCCTCAGACTGGCAAGTAATTAATAATTACTTTGATTTTCAGCTGGTAATTAAGTAATTCTTTAATTACTTAGTAATTCATGCAATTAGAGTAATTTAAAGTAATTAATTGGTAATTAAAGTAATTTTTGAGTAATTAAAGTAATTGATTATTTTAAATTGTACTTCTTCAACAACACTATTTACTTTTTTATATATAATCTATAATAACAGTATTTTATTAAATTCAAATAAGAGTGAAACACAAAGATTAAAATAGACTGGTTCTGTATGAGGAAGGCCTTATTCACCATAGTTCTCTCCTAAAACTCTTCTAAAATTTATTTTAATCATGTTGTTTATCGAAGCTGATTAACAACAAAAGGCAACGCCATGATATATTACCCAGTGAAAAATGTTTTGTGAATCCGAAATCTATTTATGTTTATTAAGTAATTATGAAAATATGTTTCTTTTTTTTTGCAAGAACTACATTAGAATTGATTAATTTTTTATGCTTTTCCTTCTAATAGGCAGTCAAAATTATTTTAAGTTTATGTGGATCAAATATTTAAAACCAAAATTGAACATTGATAAACACAAAGTTTTCAAGTGATAGCCATTTAAAATCAATAAAAATAAAAATATATTTTTTCATAATCTGCAGGAACTGACAGTCCTGTAACATCTCTCTATTAAGAGATATTTCCCCGAAAAATTTCCAAATATTTCTGAGACAAATGTTTCAATGTTAAAAATCAAACTCAGTGAAATTAAAATCGTCCAATATTCAGATGAGCAATTCTCTACCAAAACCGGAAATGGATTTTATTTGTATTTTTTGATTTGGCTCAAACCTTGTGGGGGCCTTCCCTATGACCAAAGAAGCCATTTTGCATCATTAGTTTGTCCATATAAATTTCCATACAAATTTGGCTGCTGTTCATACAAAAATGGTACGTAAATATTCGAAAATCTGTAACTTTTGAAGGAATTTTTTGATCAATTTGGTGTCTTCGGCAAAGTTGTAGGTATTGTTAAGGACTATTTAGAAAAAAATTGGTACACGGAAAAAAAAATTTCCCGATTTTTTTATTAACTTTTTTTTCACGAAAACTCAAATTCCCAAAATACGTATTTTTTGATTTTCGAGATTTTTTGATATGTTTTAGGGGACAAAAATCCGCAACTTTTGAGCTATAGAGAAACATGGTCATAAAATCTGCCGCCGAGTTATGATTTTTTGAAAAACTGGTGATTTTTGGAAAAAATCGAAATTTCATACATAAAATTTTTTTGACCTCATTTTTTTATGCAAAATTGAATTTGCAATCGAAAATTACTTTACAGATTTTTTGAAAAAGGGCCCCGTTTTCAAGATATAGCCACCGAAAGTTTGATTTCAGCGAAATATTTGCAGTTTTTCGATTTTTAAAAATAGTGACCATGAGTGACCATCTCTAAAAATATTTTTTTTGAAAAGTTCAGAAAATTTGCTATAAAATTGTCTAAGAGACATCGAAGATTGGACCTCTGGTTGTTGAGATACAGCGGCTTAAAGAAAAAGAAACACGAAAATTGAAGTTTTCTAAGTCTCACCCAAACAGCCCACGATTTTCTAATGACGATATCTCAGCAATTAATGGTTCAATTTTCAATGTTAATACATGAAACATTCGTGAAATTTTCCGATCTCTTCGAAAAAAATATTTTTAAAATTTTTAAATCAAGACTAACATTTCAAATGGGCATAATATTCAATGTTTGGCCCTTTTAAAATGTTAGTCTTGATTTAATTTTTTTCAAAATATTTTTTTCGAAAAGATCGGAAAATTTCACGAATGTTTCATGTATTCACATTGAAAATTGAACCATTAATTGCTGAGATATCGTCATTAGAAAATCGTGGGCTGTTTGGGTGAGACTTAGAAAACTTCAATTTTCGTGTTTCTTTTTCTTTAAGCCGCTGTATCTCAACAACCAGAGGTCCAATCTTCGGTGTCTCTTAGACAATTTTATAGCAAATTTTCTGAACTTTTCAAAAAAAATATTTTTAGAAATGGTCACTCATGGTCACTATTTTTAAAAATCGAAAAACTGCAAATATTTCGCTGAAATCAAACTTTCGGTGGCTATATCTTGAAAACGGGGCCCTTTATCAAAAAATCTGTAAAGTAATTTTCGATTGCAAATTCAATTTTGCATAAAAAAATGAGGTCAAAAAAATTTTATGTATGAAATTTCGATGTTTTCCAAAAATCACCAGTTTTTCAAAAAATCATAACTCGGCGGCAGATTTTTTGACCATGTTTCTCTATAGCTCAAAAGTTGCGGATTTTTGTCCCCTAAAACATATCAAAAAATCTCGAAAATAAAAAAATACGTATTTTGGGAATTTGAGTTTTCGTAAAAAAAAAGTTAATAAAAAAATCGGGAAATTTTTTTTTCCGTGTACCTATTTTTTTCTAAATAGTCCTTAACAATACCTACAACTTTGCCGAAGACACCAAATTGATCAAAAAATTCCTTCAAAAGTTACAGATTTTCGAATATTTACGTACCATTTTTGTATGAACAGCTGCCAAATTTGTATGGAAATTTATATGGACAAACTAATGATGCAAAATGGCTTCTTTGGTAATAGGGAAGGCCCCCACAAAGTTTGAGCCAAATAAAAAAATACAAAAAATAAAAATGGTCGAAATCGGCCGGTTTTGTAGAGAATTGCTCAGATGCAGAAATTAAATCCAATGTAAATGTCACATTTCACATTATCCGTATTTTCAGTAACGATTTTTTTTAATTTGCTTGAGAAAAAAACATGCAAAGTAATGTCAAACCAATGTTTGAAAAACATTTTAAAACTCAACATTATTTTGATGAATTTCACAATTTTCATGAAGAGCTGCTGCAAATATTTGTCAAAGTTTATGTTTGGCTCGAAAAATCAGGGGACCTTTTTTCAAACAACTTCTATATGGGTCATTCCATCTGAAGCGGAACAGCATTTGAAAATTACCATCTCCGATTCTGCTCAAATTTGGCAGAGCTGTTGAGACTATCAAAACATTTAAAAATCCCGAATTTCATCCAAATCAGACCACCCCCTCCATTTTTGTACCCACTATAAAATTCGATATCTCTGGAACGAAACATATTCCTTTCTGTCGATAAGTGATTCTTATGTAAAATCGGACGGGGAATACGATGGTGAGGGGGGCTGTTTTGAAATACGGCCATTTAAAGTTTTCAATTGCGCAATACAGGTAGAAAAAATATGTTAATCAAAATTTTGATCACGGAAATGGATTCTATGACCGATTTCCTTCAAAATTGAGTCTAAGACCGACCGTCTTAGATGTGTGGTTCCTGAGTTATCGTCGTTTGAAGATAGAGGTTTCGCTTAAAAATCGCCAAAAAGTCGATTTTTTGGGAGGGTACAAAAATGGAGGGGGTGGTCCGATTTGGATGAAATTCGAGATTTTTGCATGTTTTGATAGTCTCAACAGCTCGGCCAAATTTGAGCAGAATCGGAGATGGTAATTTTCAAATTTGCATTTTTTCTTGCACACTTCAGGTGGAATGACCCATATTTTAATGGCATTCGATTTGCAATAAACTGAAAACCATTTTAAATTATTTATTAATTAAATTAAAATTCATACATTGAAGTAAAACAGTACAGTATTTTTATTTTTTGCTTTTATGACAAACACGACTTCAAAACACGTAAGTCAACTTAAATAATCTTCTTTGCAATTGATTGATAAAGGGTTCGGTTGATTGAATCGTGAAACATAATGGAATTTCGAATCAGATAATGAACAGGTTAAATTGGCCATAAAACAAATATTATTGTTAATATCAATTGAGCTACTTATTTTTTACCTGAAAATGGTATAATTAAATAAAATGTCAATTTTATAATAAAATAAAACAATTCCAAATTTCAAACCAATTCATTCGCTGTAGGATATTTTGTAAACATCACCCAAAGTTTCAGCGCCCTCTAGTGGAGGGCATTTTTGACGTTTGATCGCCTATAGCTATTTTCAATAAAAATTGTACGCAAAATTCATAATATCCAGATTGGCACAAAAAAAATAAACAGCATAATTTTTTAAATAGCTATCGAATGAGCTATTTAAAACACCTAAACTCCCAAGCTCGAGAAAAAGGGGGAATTTCCATACAAATTCCCCCTTTTTCTCGAGCTTGGGAGTTTAGGTGATAAATAATTTAGTTTATAACCGTAGAAATGAATACTTAAATTTAAATTAAATGTATTTTATCGTAGTGAAAAGTAATTAAGTAATTAATGTAATTAATCATTTTTGACCAGTAATTTGAGTAATTTATTGGCAGACTGGCAAGTAATAAACGCTTCTGGAAACCCTTGATGTGACCATCACAAAAAACTGCAAAATGAAACCCAGATTTTTTTCATCGGTGTTTTTTACTTGGGTGGTAATGCAAGCATAACATACTTTTTTGGCATTTGAACGTGAGTTAAAAAGTTGAATCAATTGAGAATAGCATATCAGCACCATACTTTCTCCAGAATGTTTCTTGTGCATATTATCCGAATATAACAAAGACATGGAAATAAATCAATTTCTAAAAAAATAAAGTTTTTTTTCGATAATTTGAAACATTGCTTTTAAAATAAATCAATCATTAAGGCTAGGTTTCATTTCATGATTCAATCAAAAAAAATATCAACTAAATATTTAAATTGATTAGTTTTTGATAAAGTATTTGTAAATTTGAGGTTAAGTAAATAAATCCAAATTTACTTACACTATTGATCTTCTAAAAATGACTTCAAAACTGGAGATATCTACATTAGACATCATTAGTATCATTAGTTACATTAGTATCTTTTGACAGGAGCAAGATAGCACAATTCTTTCTTCGGG
This sequence comes from Culex pipiens pallens, assembly GCF_016801865.2. Lineage (NCBI taxonomy): Eukaryota > Metazoa > Arthropoda > Insecta > Diptera > Culicidae > Culex > Culex pipiens. Next base: position 91,123,591 of record NC_068939.1, on the reverse strand, counting down.
AAAGTTTCAGAGAATTTTCTCAATTTTTATGCTATTGTGTTGTTTTAAAAATTTTAGTGGAAGATAAAAATGATAAGAAGTAAAATGTTAAAAAGAAGATATTTCCATACTAATTCCCATACAAAATTGTAATGCAATGCGCAAAGTGTGGACGCAACCAATCGCTTCCAAATTTTGGGGAGTTGCTTAGGGGCCTAAAAACAACCGAAAAAAACATGTTCTGAAAAATCGACTATTCCGAGTCATGCTAGTCTACATCTGTTCGAATAACGTATGAAACTTGTAACCTAGAAACTTTTCATCGGTTTTGTTATACAAACTTATTTTTTTTAGAAAACAGAGTATTAAAGAGAGTATTAAAATAATCCTATTTATCAATGTTCGGTAATTCGGTAATTTGATAATCTTATTTATCAATGTATTCTAGCTAACTAACTTTTGGAATATTTAAAAATATGTGTACCTCAAGAAGCAGTTTTCGACAATGTTTTCAATAGTAAGACATAGTATAACATTTATAAACATAATAATTTCAACACTCCCAAAAAGTCATAATTTTCATAATCAAAATCAGTTCCTATTGAAAAACGGACTGCATTATTGCGTTTTAAAACAGTTTTACACATTCATTTTCTTTCATTCGATTTTTGTTGAATTTTTTAATCCGGCTGGAACTTTTTAGGAGCCTTTGGTATGCCCAACGTAGCCATTTTGCATCATTAGTTTGTTCATATAATTTTCCATACAAATTTGGCAGCTGTCCACAAGCTGTCCATACAAAAATCTGTATCATTTTAAGGAATTTTTTGATGGATTTTGGGTCTTGGGCAAAGTTGTAGGTATGGATAAGGACTACACAGAAAAAATGGCACACGGTATAATAATTTTTTGGTGATTTTTAATTTCACTTTTTGTCACTAAAACTTGAGGCCGTTGCAAATATTTTTCAAAGTTTATGTCGCCCCGCCCTTCAAAGTCGACCTGAATAATCAGGAAGAAATATTTTTTTATTTTGAAAAACTTCAAAATTTTTATGAAAATTAATGTTTAATCAACTGAAAACCGATTAAAATGCATTGGGGTAATCCTCTACCACAAAATCGGGAAAAGTTGCCCCGACCCCTCTTCGATTTGCGTGAAACTTTGTCCTTAGGGGTAACTTTTGTCCCTGATCACGAATCCGAGGTCCGTTTTTTGATATCTCGTGACGGAGGGGCGGTACGACTCCTTCCATTTTTGAACATGCGAAAAAAGAGGTGTTTTTCAATAATTTGCAGAAACGGTGATGAGATAGAAATTTGGTGTCAAAGAGACTTTTATGTAAAATTAGACGCCCGATTTGATGGCGTACTCAGAATTCCAAAAAAAACGTATTTTTCATCGAAAAAAACACTTAAAAAAGTTTTAAAAATTCTTCCATTTTCCGTTACTCGACTGTAAAATTTTTTGAAACATGTCATTTTATGGGAAATTTAATGTACTTTTCGAATCTACATTGACCCAGAAGGGTCATTTTTTCATTTAGAACAAAATTTTTCATTTTAAAATTTCGTGTTTTTTCTAACTTTGCAGGGTTATTTTTTAGAGTGTAACAATGTTCTACAAATTGTAGAGCAGACAATTACAAAAATTTTGATATATAGACATAAGGGGTTTGCTTATAAACATCACCAGTTAAATTTAAATTTCCCATAAAATGACATGTTCCAAATTTTTTTACAGTCGAGTAACGGAAAATAAGAGAATTTTTAAAACTTTTTTAGTGTTTTTTTCGATGAAAAATACGTTTTTTCAGAATTCTGAGTACGCCATCAAATCGGGCGTCTAATTTTACATAAAAGTTCCTTTGTTACCAAATTTCTATCTCATCACCGTTTCAGGCTGCAAATTATTGAAAAACACCTCTTTTTTCGCATGTTCAAAAATGGAAAAGGTCGTACCGCCCCTCCGTCACGAGATATCAAAAAACGGACCTTGGATTCGTGATCAGGGACAAAAGTTACCCCTTAGGACAAAGTTTCACGCAAATCGAAGAGGGGTCGGGGCAACTTTTCCCGATTTCGTGTGAGTTGGTAGAGAATTACCCATATATCAAAATTTTTGTAATTGTCTATTCTACAACTTTGTACAACATTGTTTTACTCTCAAAAATAACCCTGCAAAGGTAGAAAAAACACGAAATTTTAAAATGAAATTTTTTGTTCTAAATGAAAAAATGACCCTTCTGGGTCAATGTAGATTCGAAAAGTACATTGAATTTCCCATAAAATGACATGTTCCAAAATTTTTACAGTCGAGTAACAGAAAATGGGAGTATTTTTAAAACTTTTTTAGTGTTTTTTTCGATGAAAAATACGTTTTTTCGGAATTCTGAGTACGCCCTCAAATCGGGCGTCTAATTTTACATAAAAGTCTCTTTGACACCAAATTTCTATCTCATCACCGTTTCAGGCTGCAAATTATTGAAAAACACCTCTTTTTTCGCATGTTCAAAAAAGGAAGGGGTCGTACCGCCCCTCCGTTACGAGATATCAACAAACGGACCTCGGATTTGTGATCAGGGACAAAAGTTACCCCTAAGGACAAAGTTTCACGCAAATCGAAGAGGGGTCGGGGCAACTGCTGTGTGAGTTGGCGGAGAATTACCCATTGGCATTTGAGAAAAGAAAAAAAAAGAAAAAAATTGTGTTTTCAAGTTTTAGTGACAAAAAGTGAAATTAAAAATCACAAAAATAAATTACGGTGCATCATTCTTTTTTTCAGTGTAGTCCTTATCCATACCTACAACTTTTCCGAAGACACCAAATCGATCGAAAAAATCTTTCAAAGATTTTTGAATTTTCATATATCATTTTTGTATGGACAGCTGCCAAATTTGTATGGAAAATTATATGGACAAACTAATGATGCCAAATGGCTTCTTTTGGCATACCGAAAGCACCAAAAAAGTTTCAACAGGATTAAAAAAAAAATTAAAATAAAAAAAAATAGAACGATTTTGTAAAGATTTGCTAAGTAACAAATTTCATGTATTAATAAAATAGAGTTTGCAAATATTTTTACATCCAAATGCACTTTTAGAAGAAAAAGTTTCTTGCAACTATTTTTTCAAGTATTGGTCCCTCTCCCCTTCTTCAAAAATGCGCTTCAATTCAGGTTTTATTAGTGAATAATCATGATACAATAGATCATTTAAGTACATAACAGATTTCAAACTTCAGTTGGAAACTCTTATTGCTATTAACTAAGGACTAAACTTGCTTTAAAAATACCCTTTTTTTGACGGCGTCCTAAAATAATTTTTCTATCATTACATTTATTTGTTTGAAAATTTTCGTCAGGAATTCAGGAAAAGATTAATCTCAATTTTTGTTTTATCTTTTTCATATGATTTGATTGCAAACTTATGAATACATTTTTTTTGATGTTCAGAATACCATTAGAAACAAGCTTTAAAATGCCCAAAAAATTTATTTGTATCGCCCTAACATATGCAACATTTTTACACCATTTAACTCAAACTGACCTATTATAACCACGCACAAAAAAAAACCCATCCATTGTAGCGTGCCAATTGGTTTGCATTTGAGCAAGAAATAATGGTGTTAATTTTCATGTTCGATTCTTTCTCTTTCCGACACGGCCAGGGTACCGGCGGCACGGGTTGGCCTCCAAAAGGTCAGGTGTAATTTCTGTACACCACCAGTTTCCGATCGAATCGCTTTAATGGACGAGGTGGTTAACGGCTTTCTGTGTGCGTGCTGCATGATCGACCTTGGGTGTTGGCTATTGGTTTGAAGTGGTTGTTCTAGAAATTTTCTTTTCTTTTCTGTCTGAAGTAAGGTTATTTTTTTTAAACAGTGACATTTCAAGTTTATCGCCCTTTGAGAGCGAAATAAGGATTTCTCATCGAACTTTTCTTTAGTAAATAAATAAACAAAAAAAAATAAACCAAGTCCAGACTGATAACCGGTCTTCCGTAGCTACGCGCCTTCTCCAGTACGACCTTGAACTTTATCAACTACAAGCCCTTGCTCATGTTTGCTATACTAGCAACTGTCTGTTAATCTTCCCGTTTAACTCAGTGTCCAGTTAATGGCCAATAGCCAGCAGCTGTCGCCGGTGTCCATCCGTTCAACACGTGTACGAACATGGCGCTGGACATGGCATGCCCTTAAGGCTGCCAGACGAACTCGGTGGCTCGTACTTCCTCGGAATGCCACTCATTAAGGGGGCACACGCAACGCAACAACCGTTTCGAAACAGGTTGTCACCAACTGCGTCGTCGGTTGGGGGCGCTCTCAGGTGTGAGTATGCTCAATTAGGGCTGATTTGTTCGCAATCTGCGCTCTGTGTAATCATAAATAAATTGAAGATTAGAGTGGTGCAAACTTTTTAATTAAATTTTGATCTCTAATGAAAAGTAATTTTGAAGACCCAAAATTGTCCCGCATCCCCTAGCAAATATACCCTCTAGGGATGGTCACTCCATCCCACGCAGGGACATCTGAATTCATATCTATCCCGCGGGGACCGGTTTCCCTGGTGATTTGATGGAGATAAAATGATGAAGCGCCCCGGCTTGTTGCGCACTCTGAACGATTGGCGGCCCCGAAATGTCAAGGACGTCGTTATTTTGCCGCGTTAGTACCTACTGCTAATGATTAATAAAATTTTCAATTTAATACAGTCGGGAGGCGGCTCCGCGGGCTACAAGTCTGACTGCTCGTTCAGAATATCTCAGGGTGGTTTTGAGCTGGTGCGTGTGATTGCTTTCACTTGACGTGCTAATGAGATGATGTGACACGGTCCCTGAAGGTGAGGACAGTACGAGGAATTCTGACTGGAACCGTAAAGCTCAGAGAGTAGGCGTTTAATCGAAAGAATGTCGGCAAGGATATCCATATTTTCTCGTTTGATTTCAATTTCAAGTCAACTTCTTTTTTGTTTCCATCGCAAAACAATATATCTGCCACAAAATGTGTTAAATTTGTCAACCCTCTACAACCCAACCCAACCTATAAACTGGCGTGAATTCAAAAATTCGCCACAAAAATAATCAATTTCGTATTTTTTAAAAGTATTAAGAAGTCACAATCTTTAATTCTCGGGATTGATGATTTTTATTGTTTTATGTGACTTTGCTACAGCTTTAAAAAAAACAAGGTCAACTTTAGCTGAATATCTAACTAATATCCCCTAATTTTAATGTCAGAATATTTAAGTATGTAGAAATTTTCCCGAGAAAAAGTTTTGAAAAAGTTAGTCGTTGTCGATCATGGCCGTTCTAAGTCACGAATGACGAAACAAAAAAAAATTAAAAAAGGTTATCTAAACAACCCAGGTAGGTTTGGTGATAATTGTGTTACTTACAAATTTCAGACCTAAGGTGAGCAAATTGAATTTTATAGTTTATTTTAAAAAAATAAATAAAATTTTAGCTTAACAATGTTTATTAACTACACCTAAAGGAAATATATAGCTCAAAATCTGCAACAGTGGATTTGCTACAGAAAATGTTACATTTTATAACAGTTTTTGCAGCAAGCTCATAGCTCAATTTTGACCGCGTGTGTACATGTCAGCGATCTGCAGTTCTCACCAACACATAGAATGCTGACACGTCCCCGAGCGCGGTGGACACGTCCATGGCGCGGTGGTAGCGTGTCGGCTCAGCAACCTAGAAGTTGATGATTCAATCCTCGTTCTGTCAAGATTTTTTTTCTGCAATAGCCGTCGGTAATGTCGATAATTGTCGGTAACGAGCAAAAATGGCATACCCCTAAATCGCAAAAAATGCATGAGGACAGATTTCATGCAGATTCTGATATACTTTCATGCCGCCATGTATCACAACCATGCGACCGCCGGTTGGGTGTATCAGTAAAATTTATATAAATACAAGGTTTGGTAAATCAAAAGTTCCAAGTTTGATTCAATCAAACTTCATTAGATTTTTTTATAAGAATTTCTTTCTACCTAAAACCAATTTTGTAGTATGATTGAAAAAAATCCAAATTTACTTCAAAAAATGTTCTACTGAAAATCTGAAATTGTGTTGAGTTCTTTTGCAATAACGCTTAAAATATATAATTTAGAAACTTGTTTTAGCTGTTCTTAGTGTGAAATTATTCAAAGAATCAAAAATGCAAAAAATACTGTCAATTTTTCGATCAAACTTATTTTCGTTGAAAATTCCTGACACCTCAAGAGTATTTAAATACAACTATTTATCAATGTTTTCATAATTATAGTTAAGTAACACTTGAAACAATTTAAATTTTGTTGAAACTGCACCTTGAAGTACTTTGAACACTTCTCTAACAATTTGGTTTGTATTTAATTCGTGATAATTGAATAATGCCTTCATAAGTGCAGTGCTTCTGGGGACGCGCAGTCTTGTTTTTTCGCGATAATTTTCGTCTCTTTTGTGTCGCTGTTTGTGTGCATGGGGTGATTGGTCATAATAATTGAATAATGCCTTCATAAGTGCAGTGCTTCTTGGGACGCACAGTCCGGATTTTTCGCGATAATTTTCGTCGTAAATAATCGTTAAAATTTATTCCAACTTTCAGTTTTAGTAATTACTCATCAAACTATTGATTATATGAAGAGTAAAGCGTCATTTATTTAATATTTTTGAAATTTGCTCGCGTTATCTAAATTGTAAAAACAGTAAAATTATACTGATAAGTTCAGCCCATAGCACTAATGCTCGGCTGGCACGCGTTCGATAAAAATAAACCATTTTAAATAATCAATTATCTATCCTTCCGCAGCCGGCTGCCTAAGATTTAAAAATTTCAACCGATAAACAAAATGCTCATGGTCACATCACTGCCACTCGTGAATCCTGACCTCATACCCATCTACTAACCCCCTCAAAACTCATGTGATACTTTGTCGGAGAAGCAGTCGATTGGGCGGTCTCTATCACTCAAGTATCGGACTAACATTCCCATCCACTTCCCCGTGACCCTACCACTGGTCGTGGCCGGCGCCGGTATTGATCAGCATGATAGGAGCCTTTGAGAAGTTGCGAAGCGAGGAAAGATAGCACCCACTTATCTTCCACGGCTCGTGGATGTAACTTCTGGAGGTCCTGGTCAATAACGGAGTAGCAACTGCGGGTGGGCACCTATGCTTATGCTTAATTTGGTTTGTATTTAATTCGTATTTTTTCGTTTGGCAAAAAAATTGCAACCTATCAATGTCACCCCGACTCCGTCACGAGATATCAATAAATGGAACTTGGATTTCACACTAGTCGAAGAAGGGTCGGAATAATATTTTTTTCGATTTCCTGTGCGTTAGCAGAGATGAACGAAAAAAAAAAACCTAAAACAAGATAAGTAAAGTTTAACGTAGCACACTAGCTGCCTCTTGAAAAAGGAAAATATAAAAAAAACGAAAATAAACAGTAAAGCGTTGAGATTGCAAACAGAATAAAGCTATTTAACACTTTTGGAAAACTGGATTTAAAATTCTTATGGAAACGATTTGAACATTCCACGAATATTTCAATTTTTTTCAATTGAAAATCTATCCAATGGTTGCAAGATATTTTTACCTGGATATTGGATGCATTTTTGCTGACACTCATAAATTATTTTTCCACATAAAAACCCGAAATATGATAGATATTTATTTTATTTTTTAAGAGATATTTTGAAACCTTGGCTCATTTTTGAGGGCAGATTCAGATTCTGCGGGCAAAATTACACAAAAAAAACATATAGGGTCACCCAGGGTTTTATCTCAAAAATTATTTTCCCCAAAAGAGCACTCAGCTAGCATAATCTAAAAGTAAAAGTATGTAGCTTCCCTGCAAAGGCTTATGAACTAATCTCAGTTGAAAGGTTGTCCAAATCTCTGAATTGCAAATGTAACATCCTGGAGCAGAACTGTTAAATTCTAATAAAACACTAATTTAATTGAATTGAAGATCGGTTAACGAACATTTTGACGTTTAGACCACTTGTATTTTTTCGAAAGATCGTCAAATTCCCTACATCTTAGACAACTTTTTGGTACCATGGTTTCGAGTAACAGTAATTCTTAAATTCTGGAGTACAACAATATTTAAACAACTTATGCCCTTGCAGAATTCAAAAAAATATCACGTGGTTCAAAGACTCCTTTGAAAGTTAGAAATCTCGAATATTCCATTTTTGAAAGGAAAACTCCCAAAAATGCATGAATACTAGGGTGACAAGAAAAAATGAAAATTTTGGGATATCTGAAGAGATTCCCCCTGGATCGATTCTTTAGGCAATAATAAGTTACTGTGGCAATTTTTAGTCAAATCGGTTAAGGCTAAGGGGTCGCTTTTTATCGTTGAAGTTTATATGGGGAAAATCGCTCAAATGTATGGGGAAAAACATCGCTTCAGGATTTTGGCAGCAGGTGGCGCAGGTCTTGCCCAAAATTGTCCAAGTGTGAGATTCTTGTAGGAAATTTAATTTCCTACAACTTTGTCGAAGGGTGCAAGAAGATCCGAGTTGATCCTGATGAGTTATTAGCAATGCGATGAAAATAAATCGGCTTATATACTTGAAAGAATATAAGGGGTATATAAGAAGTACATAAGAAAATAATTTTTACTAGAAAAATCATCAAAAATCAGGATCAACTCGGATCGTTTTGCACCCTTCGACAAAGTTGTAGGAAATTAAATTTTATGATTTTGGGCGAGACCCGCGCCACCTGGCAGAAAAAATATTAAAACGATGTTTTTCTGCATACATTTTTGCGAATTTCCTCATATAAACTTCAACAGTAAAAAGCGACCCCTTAACCTTTACCGATTTGGCTCAAAATTTGCACAGATACTTTTTTTTTGCCTAAGGAATCGAATCAGAGGGTATCCCTGATGTAATTTTTTTATTGTCACCCTAATGAATACTCGAATGAACGAACAAGTAAATAAATAAATTTAGTAGAACAACCCTGCAGCTACCATGTTAAAAAAAGAACAAACTACAGAGCTTTTCTAGATCCGGTTTCCTTCCTTTCCTTTTTTCCCGCCATTTCCAATAAACGCAAGGATCCGTGTCCACTGGCAGTTTGACATTTTGCCGCGTTCTACATCAAATCATTTCGCCATAACCGGAAGGCGCCCGCTGATGATGCATAAAATGTCGATGTTTTTATCACTTTATTATCACCGACCGTTTTGTGTCCTGTTTTTCCGACTCCCCCGACCATTTTACACCCCCATTGGACTGTCCCAGCCTGACGGGGACGACACAATTTATGCTCTTGCCAAATAAAGGTGAGCTCGCTTTCATTCAGTGCCACCTTGCTCCCTCTCTCTCTCCGCCAGCTCAGCAGCAAAAGTGCAGCTAAATTAATTGCTCATGTTTAATTAATTTCAGTGCAAATATTTTTCAGCACTTTTGTCGAGAGGGGTCGAGAGGCAAGGCGCGCGCGGGCGGAGAGGTCATCGAGTGAGAGTGGTTTGATTTAATGGTGGTACGTAGTGGTACACAGATCAGGAATCGTTTTTAATTGAACAGATAAAACACAGTCGTTGTGATTAAAGTTTAATGGGTTAAAAATAAATACAACCTCACACAGTCCACACTGTTGATTGCAATTGTCGAAGCAGTGCGCTGAATTTTCATTTGAATAATGAATTAGCGCAAAGTTAATTTTGTATCGCAAATTGTTCCGATGAATGGGATTGCCCTATTTAATGGGATTGTTCTCACCTTCGGAGAAGGTGTTGGGACAAACGGTGATCCAATTGCAATTATAATTAAATATGCTGAAATTATTCAACAGAGAACATTAATATTTGGCGCCAATGAAATTGCATACATACTACATACATTCTATATATTTTACAGGATATTTTTAACGAATTAAGAATATTAAGAGATTTCGTCAGTTGGTTCAGAAAAGTGAAGATTGGATCAAAGCTTTGTTTTACAAATTCTATCATTTTGGCAGCAGTTTTAAGTTGAGGTACATTTTGACCAAAAATTACCACTCAAAAATTTAACCTTTTTAAATATGATTTTTTTTTATGATCGAAAGGTACCGTAAAACATATTTCATATAAAAAGTGAAAACTTTTGATACGTGTTTCGAATGCAGTTTAAAATACGATATTAATCGATATTTTATAAACGAATCCAGTTTGATAAATTTAATACAAAATTTAAACTTTTAATCAATTTTACCTTAAATGTATTTGAACTTTGTTTAAAAGCTTATAAACTAACTAATAACATGATTTTTTTATTGAAAATATATAAGCAATAGGGTGTTTCATCCGAACAAAAAAGTTCTTAGAATCAGGCAAACCGAGGTTCCCCTAGTAGAGGATACCCATAGGGACTCTCATGCCAAATATCAGCCCATTTGGTTGAGAATTGGCCTGTCCCCAGCGGTTCAAAGTTTACATGTAAATTACTATGGGATTTTTATGCTTTTCGTTCAATCGTTCCTACAGGTCTGGGGACAACATGGATTCACTCGGAATAAAGACAGGTGTGTAGGGGATGGTCCAATGAACAAATTCCAGAAGGAATGAGGGTTGTCCATTCTGTCCCCAAGGTGCGCATTGGATCGACGTCCGGTGTCTCCAGAATCAACGATTCACCCTTCAAATGTACGCATTGTCCTTAGTATGCTATGACGGCTAGGTGAAAATTACGACGCCTCATGTCAGACGGTGAACACGTGGAGAAGCATCGATTGCATTATTATTGCAAAATCATCATATTACGTTATTTGGAATAGTTCAAATTGTTACAGGAACATCAAAAATTATAATTTTATTACTTTAAAGTATGTTTCTGAACCAAAACTTGAGTGAATGCTCTGCCACGTGTTCACCGTCTGATATGGGGCGTCGTGGTTTTCACCTAGCCGTCATAGCATACTAAGGACAATGCGTACATTTGAAGGGTGAATCGTTGATTCTGGAGACACCGGACGTCGATCCAATGCGCACCTTGGGGACAGAATGGACAACCCTAATTCCTTCTGGAATTTGTTCATTGGACCATCCCCTACACACCTGTCTTTATTCCGAGTGAATCCATGTTGTCCCCAGACCTGTAGGAACGATTGAACGAAAAGCATAAAAATCCCATAGTAATTTACATGTAAACTTTGAACCGCTGGGGACAGGCCAATTCTCAACCAAATGGGCTGATATTTGGCATGAGAGTCCCTATGGGTATCCTCTACTAGGGGAACCTCGGTTTGCCTGATTCTGAGAACTTTTTTGTTTGGATGAAACACCCTAATAAGCAACCTTAGTGATGATACATTTTCACAAAGAAAACTATGACTATCAATATCACCACGAAATTCAAGTAAAAATTTCCAATGAAGCTTTTTTTTAAACACTATTGAAAAAACTTTTTTCCAGAAATAGTGCATGTTTTAAATATAATATTCTTGAGACAAACCTTACTCGTTGAAAAAAAATCCAAAAATACATTTAAATCCTATAATTGTCACCTTTTTTCATGTTCTAGAAAAACTTCACTTCCAACATTGTATCGTGTCAATAAGATTCCTTTAAACAAGTTTAACTGGTGGATTATAATGTTGACCCATTCTTTGAGTTTTATTTTTGTTTAATTTCAGTTCTTTGATATCATTTGAATAAATGTTAACTTTCTTGTGTTTTTTTATTTGCAGGGTTATTTTTAGAGTGTACCAAAGATCTAAAACAAGGCTGCTCAAAGTTTTTGAATGGCGGTCCAAATTTAAAGCTCACATCTGGAGTTTTTTTGAAAAGGTCCAATAAACCAAATTTTTAGTTATAGCTTTTTGGGTGTTTTTAATACCCCTCCTGACTCAAGGCGGTTTAAAAAACACCCAAAAAGCAAAAGCTGGAAATATGGTTTATTGGACCTTTAAAAAAAAATTCCAGACATGAGCTTGCGGCCAACTGTGATAAAAAAATTAATTAAAAATGAATTATGTTTTTACAATCTACAAGGCTGAAAATGCTTTGACCAGCTGAAGATTTTTAAATAATTCTATGTACTTTTTTACATTTTCGTCATTTAAAAATTAGAAGAAAAAAAGTTACACTTTTCCAACAGTTTTGTTCAAAAAGCTTTTAATCAGTTGATTTAAATTTATTAAAATCAACAAAACTCAAAAAATGGAGAAAATGCGCTATTCATTGCAATTTGCATGTTTCAACAAACATTGAAATCAGGTTAGGCTGCTGCAAATATTTTTGATAGAAGTTTATATGCCAAGGAATAGCTAAGGTCGTGGGGTGGTTGATAATTTTGTGGCTGAAGACAATCGTTATTTTTCAAATATGATAAAAATGAAAAAAGGTATTCAATTAAATGAACTTGTATTTTCCCTAAAATTTTAGGTATTATTTCCAAAAAATAAAATAAAGGGGTACACACAAAATTGTGGAATAATAATTTTAAAATGCGCCAAATATTTTAAATCCTTGCAAAAGCATTTTTCAACCATTATTCCTTCAATTTACTCAAAAATTTAAAAAATCTTGGTATGCCTGAACTAGATGTTAGTCAGTTAAATTAATAACCCAAATGTCATAAATTCGAATCCCGAGGTGAAAAGTTTCTAAGTGCAAAATAAGTTTGAGGCTCAGCCCAGAAAAAAATGCATTGTACTTTTTAATTTGTATGGAAAACCTATATTTTTGCTATTTTTAACAGTTTTCTTCTCAAGTAAACACATTTAAAGTTTCATTAAGTTAGATTTTTCAACAAAATATTTGTATCGTATAGTCGGGATCGAAGTATGGATAAACCATTTCTTAAATATGAACAATAAATAAAGTTGTTAACAAATAAATATAAGCTATCTTTAAAGAATTATAAAATCATATATGCAGACTAGTCAATCTTGCAAAAAGGGTCCTCGGGCCACAAACAACTACCTCGTGGGCCACGTTTGGCCCACCGGCTAAACTTTGGTCACCCCTGATCTAAAACTTGCAAAACAAACTCTTTTTTTGTTATGAATTACGATTTCGGCAATTTATCTCTCGAAATTTCCACCCTTAAAATTAATCGTGTGCTCTCAAAAGTATGTTTTCGAAAATTCCCTTTGACACTCCATATTTATATTTCTGCAAGGTTTTGAGCTAAAAATCATTGAAAAACGTGTCGTACCACCCTACCGTCACGAGGTAATGAAAAAAAGATAGCGGATTCGTGATCAAAGACAAAAATTATCAAGGAAAGCTTCACGGAAATTGATTAGGAGTCGGGGCTACTTTATCCGATTTCATGTGAGCTGGTAAAGAATGACCCAAACAATTTAAAGACAAATGATCAAAATAAAGTACAGTTTAAAAACATCAACAAAAAAATAAGAAGTTGCATGAGTTTGGTCCACCGATAAAAAGTTTTATGCGAAATAGCACATTGTTTTGTATTAGAATGTGAAAATGAGTTTGTGAATAGTTTTTTTTCTAGCAATTTTTATACAATTTACAATTTGGTAAAACGGGTTAAAGAAATCGAGCTTGTAAAAATTATAAGTAAATGTTCCAAAATCCAAGTAATTGAATGCACTGATTAATTAATATAAAAATTTGTCAAATATCACAGGATTTTTCTGTTAATTGAATCATTGGATTCCTTGTGGAAAAGTATTTTGAAAGAAACATAACTTTGGTGAGGGTAAGTAAGAACATGTGCAATTTAGACATAAAAGAACCACACAACATAAAAAAGATTTTAATTAACTGTTCTGCAAGTTAAATTGTGTTGAAGTATGCAATTTGCTGATCTCTATAAAATTAAAATTATTAAATTGCCAAGGTGTTGGAAGACACTGGGAAGTATGTTTTCCTCGACTTGCAGTTGGTACGTACCTGAGAGAGCCGATGCTGCAAAGAAAAGGAAAAAAAAATAATGGGTTATTATTAGAATCTGATTCCTTCGAATAGTGCAGCCAGCAGCTTCAATGTTTAGTGGCAAGCAAATTTAATTCAGATTGTGCTGCAACAAGGAGAGAGCAACAGCTCCTAACTCTTATGTAAGACCGGTTAGTACCGGCCGACTAGTCGGCAAGGCAGTCCGGCAGCGGTAGGTAATAAAATATTAAAAGCACTGACCCCAACCTAGCAATTCGAGACTTAACGAATGAAAAATGATACCACTCTTGAACCGCCACGAGAGGGGTTGAGAAATTGCCCTGCTCTAGTACCATAACTTGTGGACGGCGGCCATCATCGTCGTCATCAGGAAGAGCCAAGTTTCAATTACATTAATTTAATAAAGTTTAAAGTGTCCGATCGATTTAACGGAAAGGTCGAACTGAGGCAATCAAGCGAACTGCAGTTTTTTTTACTCCAAGTTGCATTCAGTTGAGCTGCAGATTCAGCGATACCAATCAAAACGGTCGACGGTATGCAGCTGCCGGGATCTGTCACAAAAGATATGCCCTGTTCAACAAGTATTCAACCAAGAGGGCCTAACTTGTGAAGGAAAGAGTAATTAGAAAAAATGTCTCAATAAAGATTGCCACAAGACTTGATCACATAGCTTAGATCAATTAATCAATCTGAAAGAATCAAAGAAGGTTTAAGTGAGACAACTTATTACCGTTGTGTAACATTAGTACTGATGTGGTAATGTTATGTCATCGATCATTCTGGGAGGTTTTCATGGAGTGGTTGTTTTGATCAGTTTTGTCTTTTGTCTTTTGTCTTTTGTCTTTTGTCTTTTGTCTTTTGTCTTTTGTCTTTTGTCTTTTGTCTTTTGTCTTTTGTCTTTTGTCTTTTGTCTTTTGTCTTTTGTCTTTTGTCTTTTGTCTTTTGTCTTTTGTCTTTTGTCTTTTGTCTTTTGTCTTTTGTCTTTTGTCTTTTGTCTTTTGTCTTTTGTCTTTTGTCTTTTGTCTTTTGTCTTTTGTCTTTTGTCTTTTGTCTTTTGTCTTTTGTCTTTTGTCTTTTGTCTTTTGTCTTTTGTCTTTTGTCTTTTGTCTTTTGTCTTTTGTCTTTTGTCTTTTGTCTTTTGTCTTTTGTCTTTTGTCTTTTGTCTTTTGTCTTTTGTCTTTTGTCTTTTGTCTTTTGTCTTTTGTCTTTTGTCTTTTGTCTTTTGTCTTTTGTCTTTTGTCTTTTGTCTTTTGTCTTTTGTCTTTTGTCTTTTGTCTTTTGTCTTTTGTCTTTTGTCTTTTGTCTTTTGTCTTTGTGTTTCTGTACGGTTGTGTCACCTAATTAGCCTGTAATTTTTAATCTGATGATATCTCGAAAATCATTGATTCGATTTTCATTGTTAAATATGACACTTTTGTTTAATTTAATAATTTTAAATTTTCAAATCTACCTTTACTTTTGAAAAGGTTCACGAATAGATATTTTGTTTTCAATTACCCATGAATTGTTTCTTGTTTCTTGTTTCTTGTTTCTTGTTTCTTGTTTCTTGTTTCTTGTTTCTTGTTTCTTGTTTCTTGTTTCTTGTTTCTTGTTTCTTGTTTCTTGTTTCTTGTTTCTTGTTTCTTGTTTCTTGTTTCTTGTTTCTTGTTTCTTGTTTCTTGTTTCTTGTTTCTTGTTTCTTGTTTCTTGTTTCTTGTTTCTTGTTTCTTGTTTCTTGTTTCTTGTTTCTTGTTTCTTGTTTCTTGTTTCTTGTTTCTTGTTTCTTGTTTCTTGTTTCTTGTTTCTTGTTTCTTGTTTCTTGTTTCTTGTTTCTTGTTTCTTGTTTCTTGTTTCTTGTTTCTTGTTTCTTGTTTCTTGTTTCTTGTTTCTTGTTTCTTGTTTCTTGTTTCTTGTTTCTTGTTTCTTGTTTCTTGTTTCTTGTTTCTTGTTTCTTGTTTCTTGTTTCTTGTTTCTTGTTTCTTGTTTCTTGTTTCTTGTTTCTTGTTTCTTGTTTCTTGTTTCTTGTTTCTTGTTTCTTGTTTCTTGTTTCTTGTTTCTTGTTTCTTGTTTCTTGTTTCTTGTTTCTTGTTTCTTGTTTCTTGTTTCTTGTTTCTTGTTTCTTGTTTCTTGTTTCTTGTTTCTTGTTTCTTGTTTCTTGTTTCTTGTTTCTTGTTTCTTGTTTCTTGTTTCTTGTTTCTTGTTTCTTGTTTCTTGTTTCTTGTTTCTTGTTTCTTGTTTCTTGTTTCTTGTTTCTTGTTTCTTGTTTCTTGTTTCTTGTTTCTTGTTTCTTGTTTTTTGTTTCTTGTTTCTTGTTTCTTGTTTCTTGTTTCTTGTTTCTTGTTTCTTGTTTTTTTGTTTTTTGTTTCTTGTTTCTTGTTTCTTGTTTTTTTGTTTTTTGTGTCTTGATTCTGGTTTTTTTTTGTTTTTTGTGTCTTGATTCTTGTTATAAAATGTGTCTTGTTTTTTGTTCGAAGTTCTTGCTTTTTGTTTGAAATTCTTAAAATTCTAATTTAAGCAGTTTTTAAGGAATGTTTTTATTTATTTTTGAATAATAAGTTATTATGTTAAGATATGTTTGAAATCCGTTGGACAACTTAATTGGTACAATAACTACCAAGTCGCTGCCCCAATGCGTTGCTAATCGCTTAAGGCGTCATCCATAAAGTATGTCACGCTAAAATCGGCCAAAACCTGAAACCTGAAACCTGCTGTCCCTATTTAGACTGTTGTCCGAATTCGCCCCAGATGACGGTAAAGTTTATCAATCATTAAACTTTTTTTTATATATATTTTAAGACTGAATTTCCAGTATTCAAGAAATAGTCTAGCGTGACGTCACAGTCTCACAGACCCCCCCTCCCCCCCTTGTCACACTTTGTCACGCTTGTGACAACCCCCCCTCCCCCCCTAGAGCGTGACGTACTTTGTGGATGACGCCTAACCTACATCATCGCGGAACTCCTGGCAAAGTATAGTACTTCCAGCTAAACGAGCATTGATCACTATATTATTTAACATCGTTCCGATCAGCGCAACAACAGCA
This sequence comes from Culex pipiens pallens, assembly GCF_016801865.2. NCBI lineage: Eukaryota > Metazoa > Arthropoda > Insecta > Diptera > Culicidae > Culex > Culex pipiens. Next base: position 91,106,726 of record NC_068939.1, on the reverse strand, counting down.
ACTCCAGCTTAACTCCCCAGTGCGATTACTTTCACTTTCAATGCCGTAGCTCTTTAGCGGTTGACTCATAAACCTTAACTCTAATGTCGAGTGCCCAAGCCCACGCAAGGCTAATCCTAACCTCACTCTCATCGCGTGATGAATTGGCGAAATCGGCCAGTTCCTGTAACTGTATCAGCATGTGCAGAGTCCGCGATTTGTGCAAGGCAGACCACCAGGTGGTGTTGCATTTCCTTCCTTGGAGCGAGCTGCCGATGACCAACTCTGTGGAATGGAGTTGAATTTCTACGGTCGGCGTAATTTCACGCAAATAGATACCTACCTGTGTGAGTTTGCATGCATGCCAAACCAGACTGGATCGGTTGGTCAAGGTTGTCCACTTGCCGCATTTGTGGGATCCGGAAATGGAGGCGTAGATCAAGTTTCGTTCGGACAACGTTTCGTATGATTTTGTTGGCTACTGTCAATCCTAACAGAGGTCCGCTGACTAAAATGTCATAAGATAATAGGACTCCCAACCGAAGGCACAATTTGTCAGTTAATGTCTCGTTTAGAACACATAAACCAATAACTACTGATGCTATCCAATAAAATAGATCACATTCCTCCTACGCTCCGCCAAGGTAAACATTCAAATCGGAGGCACGTTCCGTGTCCAGTGCTCACCTTGCCAATGTGAATGCGGCAAACTCACGATCGATCAATCGATCTACCGTCGGTGCAGCGCGATGTCTGATCGATTGACCGAGCCGAATCGATCACATTGGATCATATTAAACAAATTTCCAATTCCGGCGACTGCATACCGTTTCGAACACCTTGAAGGATCGTTATGGTCAATGGGCTTCGACTCTCGCTAAACGGTTGCGGCGCATGCATTCACAAAGGCCTGATGTGTGAACTTGGAGACCCGGCACGATCCGAGGACCCAAGTCTGCTGCTGCTGGCCCCGACTGTGTAATTTTAATCAATCGAACTGTCGCTGCCGGACAAAAGAACGCTCGCTTTACCAGAGCATGACAGCAAACCAACTGAAAGGGGGAGCATAAACAGAACTTCGCCACATTAGCATATTATGGAATGTGCTGACGACTTTCCTGAACACCGATCGCGCTTCGAGTTCCCACTGGGCACACTTTGAGGTCAATGTCAGTGGACGCCAAGATCAACAACGTGCTAAATTGAGTTCGTACCTCTACCATGGTGTGGAGTTCGACTGCGGTGACAGGAAATCACATCACGCATCTTGTGTTGGCTGACAGGGGCCAATTAAGCGCGATCATGGCTAGATTTTGTGGAGGACAAAATATTCAGAAGTTTGGATACTTTGGAGGAAGTCGTTAGTTGGTGACGATCAATAATTTCTACGTTTTATGTTCTAAATTCATCTGGCAGGGTTGTTTTGTTTCATGTTGTAAATTAAAGGTATTGTATTCGGTGATATGATCTTGATATTCATTAGACCGATTTTTTCGTGACGGGACAAACTTTTCCCGCAGTTGTTTCAAAAAAGAAAAACGAATATTTTGCTTCCTGAATTAAGGTGAAGCCGTTGATCATTCGAAGAAAATTGATCATCACTCTAAAATGCTCTGTATTGAATTCAATTTAACGAATTGCGCCACCATCACAATCAGCATGTGCCGGTTGTTGCCTTCTTGAAGCCACTGAAGGAATTTTTGATCTAAATCAAATGCGTTTCAAAATTTATATAATTTTGTGGTACAGTCATTGACGTCCTAGTTGGCAATCATTCCATAACTTTACAAGGAATGGGCTAATCGTTACCAAAAAGTATCAGTATCAGTATTCTAAACAACTTGTAGAAGGAATTTTGTCAAAATATTGTCAGGGAAGCGAAATTTATATCATCGAACGAAAACTCATGGCAATGATAGAAGTCTTCACGTCGTCAAATTTTGTTGATTTGACAGGTACTTCTTTTCGTGACGGGACAACGCAGATATTTTTCAAAAGAGAGAATTGCTCGCGTTGTCCCGTCACGAAATGAAGCAATTGTCAGAATATCCTTAAAATCAGTTTTTTACACAAAATTCAACTCTCATTTATGATTTTGAATATAAGTTTTTATTCAAATTCTTATGAACATTATGTAAAATGCTCTTTATGACTGTTATTTAACATTAGAGGCAGTTCATCACTATTTTTTTTTTGTTGATATCGTTTTCAATAATCAAGGTATTTTCTCACGGTCATTGGAAATGGTCGTGGATAGGCCTAGGGGTTCTCAATTGGAGTGAAAAAGTTCAATTTATTGAAAAATTATGAATTTAAATTTTGGTTTTTAATCACATGATCACCCCTAATTCTGGCTCGATGCCGCCATCATGCGACCGCGTGCTCCGTTTGTTTGTCAACAAAGCTGCAGCTGGATGTCCACCTATTTCGTCGATCGTTGAGCCGACGGTCGTTTCCAGCGACCGAGTCCAGCTAGGAACTGATCGTACAATACAAAACCCGAAAATAGCAATACATGAAGCAAATCTCTTAACAGGCCAGTTTTAATAGACCTAAACTAAATCCTCTGAATGGACAAAAGGTCGAATGCCAAAAGGTCGATTGGAAAAATGGTCGAATGGACAAAAGGTCGCATAGACAAAACTTCGAAAGGACAAAACGTCGAAAGGATAAAAGGTTGAATGTCAAAAGGTCAAATAAAAAAATGGTCGAATGGACAAAAGGTCGAAAGTGGACAAAAGGTCGAATGAACAAATCGACGAAAGGACAAAACGTTGATAGGACAAAAGGTCGAATTGAAAAAAAAATACAAGACAAAACTTTTGATGTGAGCCTAAATACACAAATATTGAAAAGCAGTTATGGAAAGGTGATTTAATCGTATTTCCTAAATTTCACTCTCATATTCTTAAAATTGTTGAGGTCTTCTGAATATAAACTTGCCCCCGGATTGTTGAAGACTTTTTGAAAGGGGGGGGGTTAGAGGGGGGTTTTCTTTAAAAATATAAAGAAAAGCGATCGATTTTTTTTAAATATACACAGTAGCCTGTCCCATTTTGAGGTCATGTCGAGGAATTTCAGGTGCTCACTTCTTAAATGATAGATTATGATGTTAGGAACAATGTTTTCTTAGACAAGAAAAAATAATAAAATACTTTCTCGCACCCCCTAGTCAATTTACTAAAAAAAGTCACTTTTTTGAACAAATTTTCTAAAATCGCTTGGAATCAATACAAAAACTGCTTCGATCAGGTGTGTATTATCTTCAAACGATAGGTTTTTGTCCATAGATTAAGATGCACTATCAATATTGGACCAAAATTTAAGTTTTTGGACTCTCCCAGGCGGATTTGTGTCGAAAAAATCGCATTTTTTCGAAACTTTTTTCAGAAATGTTCATTTAATTTAGGGTAGCCTATTTTTCCCAGTAAAACCAATACATGCAGCTTGTAGGAAATTTCATGGCGAACATTTTTCCCTCTGAGAAAATCCAATTTCGACACTCCAGAGCCGAGATATTTGAGTTTTAGTGAGGAAAAAAGTGGCAATTTTCAAAATTTCTCAAAATTCAGAAGCAAGGCCTACTAATTACACGATGTAGCAAGCATATGTCTCAAAGGTCAGGGTATGCTTTTTTATAGTAATTTTGGCCGCTGAATCCGAATCTGAAATCAAATTTCGTGTAAACAGTGATGTTTTGGAGCTACACCCTTTTGGAATGTTATTTGCGTGTTTAAGAGGCAGTTTTTGTAAATATTGCTCGGTTTGTTCTAGAGGTCGTATCGAGGTGCTCCGATTTGGATGAAACTTTCAGCGTTTGTTTGTCTATACATGAGATGAACTCATGCCAAATATGAGCCTCTACGACAAAGGGAAGTGGGGTAAAGACGGGCATTGAAGTTTGAATTTTCCGAGGATTTCGAATATGCTATGGGACAATAACTAACGTTGTAAAATGTTTGTTCTAGAAAAATCGAAAAACTATGAGGAAAACTGCGATTGGCCAAAAAGTTATTACCGTAGGCTTATAGTCCATGAAATTCCCTAACTTTTGAACTAAAAGAGTATGGGTGTTGCTGACTGTTGCAAAAAGATATTGAGGTTTAAAAAAAACCATTTCTAACAGTAATTTGCAAAAGCTATGAGAAAATGTTAAACCAATCCTGGATGTCTATGGCTCATTCATTTTGAAGTGCTTCAAAAGACCTTTCGAATGCATCAAAGAGAGTTGGAATTGATGAAGTTTTTTTGTGTGTGTCCAATACCCGCTAACCGGTAGCGATATTATGGGAAAGTATAATTTGCATCAGACTTTGTATATGCCGAATGCTGATACAACTTATCTCAGTCCCGGGTATTAGGTGGTGATAGCCCTCACGCTGCTTCCAACGACCCGTTTCAGAATGACAGAGCTCCTTGCGGTCCAATTCCGAGGTCGCTGGGCATTGTTCGGCCCCGCCTGAACATAGAAGCAAGCATCTGAAGGAAACTCGATCTATATTTAGACTTCCAATCCCGTCAGGCAAATCAGGGATCAGCGCGTATTTATTATGATAAGGTAACATGTTTCAACACTACGGATCATTTCACTGCTAGAGTGTAAAACCTTTTGATGGCCGACTGCTTAGCGTCCCAGACCACCAATCCAAAGGCGTGAGTTCGAATCCCACCTGATTCATTTTCGTTTTTGTTCATATTCAAAGTTCAAATTTCTGATTCAAAATTTTAAAGGTACCGACCGGGATTTGATCCCTGAACCTTCTGCTTGTAAGGCAGAAGCCGTAACCATTAAGCCACGGAGCCGGTGAGTTGGAATTGATGAAGTTTTACTAAAATGCGAGCAATTATAAGATTTTTTATGTTTTTTGGACCTCGAACTTCAATGCCCGTTTTACCCCACTTCCCTTTGTCGTAGAGGCTCATATTTGGCATGAGTTCATCTCATGTATAGACAAACAAACGCTGAAAGTTTCATCCAAATCGGAGCACCTCGATACGACCTCTAGAACAAACCGAGCAATATTTACAAAAACTGCCTCTTAAACACGCAAATAACATTCCAAAAGGGTGTAGCTCCAAAACATCACTGTTTACACGAAATTTGATTTCAGATTCGGATTCAGCGGCCAAAATTACTATAAAAAAGCATACCCTGACCTTTGAGACATATGCTTGCTACATCGTGTAATTAGTAGGCCTTGCTTCTGAATTTTGAGAAATTTTGAAAATTGCCTCTTTTTTCCTCACTAAAACACAAATATCTCGGCTCTGGAGTGTCGAAATTGGATTTTCTCAGAAGGAAAAATGTTCGCCATGAAATTTCCTACAAGCTGCATGCATTGGTTTCACTGGGAAAAATAGGCTACCCTAAATTAAATGAACATTTCTGAAAAAAGTTTCGAAAAAATGCGATTTTTTCGACACAAATCCGCCTGGGAGAGTCCAAAAACTTAAATTTTGGTCCAATATTGATAGTGCATCTTAATCTATGGACAAAAACCTATCGTTTGAAGATAATACACACCTGATCGAAGCAGTTTTTGTATTGATTCCAAGCGATTTTAGAAAATTTGTTCAAAAAAGTGACTTTTTTTAGTAAATCGACTAGGGGGTGCGAGAAAGTATTTTATTATTTTTTCTTGTCTAAGAAAACATTGTTCCTAACATCATAATCTATCATTTAAGAAGTGAGCACCTGAAATTCCTCGACATGACCTCAAAATGGGACAGGCTAAATACACAGCTATGTTTTTGAAGACATTTTTTCTTAGGATCTATTGTGATGGTTGTAAAAGGATAGAAAACTTGCAACAATATTGAAGAAGCAAGATTTTTTTCATTTTTCGAAACTATTTAAATTTGGACTAATGTAAAAGTTTGTAAAATATTCCAACGATTTTTTTTAATAAAATAAAAAACTTAAAATTTTAGTAGTAGTATTAAAAATAATGGTAAAATTCTCAAAATCATTCAGACAGTCAAGGATAGATTATTGATTTAAAAAAAACTTTAAAAATATTATACATTTGAAAGAATGGGAAAACTCACAAAAATATTATGATAGTCAAGAAAAGGTTGTTTTTAAAAAAATATATACTTCCAAAATATTTCAGAAGTCAAATTTTTAATTTAAGGAACTGCTCACTTTTGAAAGAATGGAAAAACTCACTAAAAGATTTTGAAAATCAAGAATATGTTGTTTTAAAAAATAAAATAAATAATTCAAAAATATTTTAGAAGTCTAACTTTTTTTTTCAAGGAACTGCTCTGCCCATGATCGCATAAATGTCCCATATGCATTTTCATCACTTTTGAGTTATTGATGCAGTTTGGTTCAAAAACGTGTTCTCTTTCAAAAGAGCCTATAACATCCAGTACTTTATTCTAGAAATCAGGAGGAAATCCAGTTTTTTCGTGAAAATTTAACACGTAGCCTTATGTGTGGGACAAACTTGTTTAGCGTTTTTCTCAGCTTGCTGTTTTTGCATATGGGACATTTATGCGAACATGGGCAGTGCTCATGTTTGAAAGAATGGAAAAAATCACGAAAATATTACGAACTGATGTTTGAAAGAATGCAAATCTACTCAAAAAATGGTTTGGAAAATATTATTTTTATTTTTAAAAAATGATCATTACTAAAATGATGGATAAATTCACTGAAAAAATTATATTTGTTTGTTAGAAAATATTTTTTTAAGGATTTTTTAGAAGTTTAAAATTATAATTATTTGTTTATTTTTTTCACATTCGACCTTTTGTCCTTTCGACGTTTTGTCCATTCGACCTTATGTCTTTCGACCTTATGTCTATCGACCTTTTGTCGATTCGACCTTATGTCTTTCGTCCTTTTGGCAATACGGCGTCCAATATAGCGGCTGAATGGAAAAAAATACCAAAAAAGGATTTAGAAGTTCAATCAACTAGTCAACTTCTACTAATTTGGGGTCGCTGAACACAAATATGAGCCATAGAATACTCCAACGCACTCGGGAAATGTGAATTCTAAGATAATGGCCAATATTAAAACATAAAAAATTGGGGTAGCTGACTGAGCCCTAGTACTCAGGTATTTTAAAGACATCTTGGATTGCACATTCCCTGAGTACTTTGGAGTATTCTAAGGCTTATATTCGAGTTCAGCAACCCCAAATTTATTAAATTTGACCTGTTGACTGCCTGTTACATTTCTGTATAAAAATTTCCAATATTCTAGCTTCGCCATATTGGCCGCCATCTTGAATTGCACATTCCCTGAATACTTTGGAGTATTCAAGAGGTCATATCCGAGTTCAGCGATCCCAAATTAGTTAAATTTGACTAGTTGATTGAACTTAAAAATCCCTTAATGGTGGTTTTTCCATTCAGCCGCCATATTGGATGCCATCTTGAATATAACGCTTCCCTTTAAAAATCTGGAAAATCAACAGGCAAATTCGGATTCAGGAGGGAAGATTTAGTCTAGATCGATAAAAAACTGGCCTGTTACACGATTTCCTTCGAGACACGAAATGAGCACCTTTTTTGAATTCGTGTCTGACCAAAAAATTGGTGTGACGGGACAACGCAAACTTGCGTCAGTCGTAACTAAGAAGCATTGAAGGGGTTTTCGATTACGAAGAGAATCAAAAATATTATGAAAATCCGATTTCACGAACCATTGCAAACAAAACAATTGTAATGTTCCGTGGCAAGACAACGCTTCCATATTGCCCCTTTTTCAATGTCCTGTATAATTTTATTCCTACAAAGTCTGCTTTCATCAATATGAGGGCTTATGAAAGAGTAATTTTACTATTAAATTCCGTTTAGAATGATTCAATATCTGCATTCCATCCATTAATTTGAACATTTTTTTTAAATGCTGGCAAAATAAAAAAAAAATTCTGCTCACAGATATGTTTAGAATAGGAACATAGGTGTGGAAATATGTTTTTTTGTGGTTCAAATAGTTGGAAAACATGGAAAATTATCAGATCCAGCCAAATTTCAACTTGAAAAATGACTGCGTGGTAAACAAGTGCTAAGAATCAGTCATTAGGGTTTTTTCAAATCTGACACACAAAAGATAAATTATCCTAGAATAATAATGTTGCAAAAAATCAGTTCAGGTTAAAATCCATCATGTTTATTCCATTTGAATCGTAAACTAAAAAATATCCAACAAACACACCAGAACCATCACCAATCCCAATTAGTACCATTAAAAAAGTCAACCGACCTCCAAGTGACTTGAGACAATCAGGCTTGCATTCCAAAAAACCAAAATCTAATCAATTCATCACACCACAATAATTACCTCTCTGCCGGTAGGACTTGTCCCGGTAGAACGAATCCACGTGCTCCGATTCACCGGACTGCAGCGACTCCACATCGATGTGGTCGTTGTCCAGCGAGCCGCCCAGATCGTCGTACTGGTCCAGATCCCGGTCAAACTCCTCCTCGGTCGGATCCTCCCCGGTTTCGCTGTCCAGCTGACCTCCGCTGTACTCGTCAAACAGACTGTACCGACTACTGCTGCTGGAGGAACCCTGGCCGGAGCTCATGCTTTCGTTCTGGCTCGTCCGGGTGTCCCGCACGGACCCGCTGGCCAGCGATTTGGCCAGGATTTCGTCCACCGATGGCACGTGGATCTGGGGCTTACGCTCGGGGTGGAGTCGACGCTCGAGGTAGCGCTGCAGGATCTTCTGGGTGATCAGATTCTGGCGCTGGATTTCGAGCACCTGGGGATCTACGTCTGATGGGGGAGGTGTGGTGCGGGGAGGAAAGGGGAAAGAGGAGAAGGGTAGAGAAGAAGAGAAAAATGGTATGTAGCGAATTTTGGTAAGGTCTGCAGGTCACTTTGAGGTGGGACGGTTGACGGAATAGCTAGTTGCAGAAATAAGTGGGCAGTACCACAGGGGTGACATTTAAGCGAAAGTGTGACCTTAGGATAGGCTCTGACCGCTGCTTCAAACTGAATAGTCATAAATGAACCATAAAACCCATCGTCAGCGGACTTGTCAACGACACGTCATACTGGTTTAAAAAAAGCCAACCAAAATGGCACATGTTGTTTCGCAACCGAATTTATTAGGGGATTCACAGATTCATGCAAATTTATGGTGGTTTGGCAGTAAAATCATGGCAAGGAAGGTCCCTCGAAGCGTGCCAAACTGTTTGAAGGATTTGATTTACGACCGAGCTACAAAACCTGAGCACACCTGTTGAATTGAATGCTTTAGTTGGAATTTGGTCTAAATCTGTAGAATTATGATAATTCATTTTAAAACGTTGAAGCGTCCCACCAATTCACACATCAATAGCTCGTAAAATTTTAATTAGGTTGAATTTGAAGATTGTCGTGCATTTACATTTTATAACTGCTTTCTGGTTTTCAAGTCAATATTAGTTTTGCGTATAGATTCACTAAAATAAACTTCTCAAAAAGCTGCAAAGTATTGTACTTGACCAGGTCAGCTCGAGTTTTCGATCGATCGAACATCCATACAATTCTGTCCAGTTATTCGAGGTTAAAGTTTAAATTTTAACCACTATACCTTTCATTCTACCTTAAACTAGTACATTACTTCAAAGCCTACTGCTTAACCCTTGAAAGGCATAAATATTACTTCACACATTCAACTGATTTGGCCTGCCGTATTGAACCATATAAATTTGGATATCGTTATGCGTTGTTCAGTGTGCCTGTGGCTGCACATTATCAAACGAACCGGTTCATCAAATTGGTCATAGCTCACAGCCGTCATTACTGATCCAGTCTGGTCTGGTCTAGCATCGAGCTCACAGCAGCATCAAAACATACACATGGTTCGCTCTCTTCGCCCCGCACTCGGCGGCTATGATACACATTATAACGAAAACGGTTATCGTTTTTGAATGTGTCGATAGGGATGATATATTTTTCATATATGAGGTTTTTGAGATATATTTGAATATTTACTGGAAAGATTTTTCGAAACTGAGTTATGCCGAACTCCCCTTCTCTGAAAAACTTCAAAATTGATATGGAAATTGAAGTCTAATCAACTAAAAACAATCTGAAATGCATTCCCCTGCGTTTGTAATCATATTTAGCATGTTTGGGCTCGTATAAAATATTTTGATTTCTTGTGAAATTTCTATGTACAGTAAATAATTTTGTCAATTAGATAGATTCTTTGAAAACCAATGATTGCAAAACTGCTGGACTGCTGTAAAATTGAAAACCTGATATTTATTTTCATATTATTTTGAAACATTAAACAATGAGTTCACATTGCTCCGTATTGCACTTTAAATCATAGCTTGGGATCCTATCAATAATTATTCATATTCGTAATTTTTCATTAGCAACATGTTAATTTTTAAAATACGAAAATATCATCCAGATTTTTATTTACAAATTTCTCTCAAATAACGAGAAAAAAAAACATTAATGCCATACTCTTGTCTTCACAATGAACAATTTTGTTTTATAGCTAATTAGTTTGTGTTACCTCAGTGCCTAGTTGAATAAAAATGCCAAATTTTATTTTGATTGAAAACTTAATTTTATCAATTATATCACTTTTTCAGCTTGATGACTAAGCTTACATACTTTTGCATAGTTTTTATTACAATGATTGTTATGCAAAATCAATTATTTTCATAAATTTGACGAAATTTTGACGTAACTTCCATTAAGATGAAAAGCATTTTAAACAAGTCGCGCGCAGTTCTAAACTAAGATTTTGGTTGTTTATAAATATGGTAGAAACCCATCGAAATCCGGGAGAGCCCGAAGGTTTCCGGAACATCGCATTATATTTCGACACCCTACTAGCTATACTTTTTATAATTTGCAAAATGAGAGCAAAATAACGAATGGCTTTTATGTTTTTAATGTAGCACAATTCAATTTTAGAGTTTTTTTTAGAGTTTGTAATTATTTTAGTTTTGTTATTTATTTAAAAAAACATCAACGGTAAAAATACAACCCACTAAAACCCATTCAAAAACAATATTCGCCAAAAATCAATTTTTTACTTAATTAAATATTTTCAAAAAAATATTGGAAAAAAGAATTTTGAAATATCTGAAAATTTTAGTGTTGAAAATTGGAATTGTTTTGTGGCGTCATCCATAAAGTATGTCACGCTTTAGGGGGGGAGGGGGTTCTGACCAAGTGTGACATTGCATGGTATGAGTATAGGAAAAGCGTGACAAAGGGGGGGAGGGGGGTAAATTTTGGCTGATTTTAGCGTGACGTACTTTATGGATGAAGCCTGTGTGACTTTGCCAATGTTATAAAAATAAAAAAAATTCTAAGGTCAATTTTGTGACGCATTTTATAAATTTCGATTATACTGGTAAAGTAGTTAAAAAATGTTAATCACAAGCAAGTAGAAAAAGTGACCAAAAAAACATGAAAAAACAAACAGTTAGCTGATAGAATAAGCCCAATACTATCAGAAACAAACATCAACTAAACAAGATAAATGCAAATAAAAATACTAAAAATGAAAAACAAATACCATAAAACAGAAAAAAATTTGGGTATTAGAGGGTTAATATGAATTATAATTTACAAAATAAGGATTTTGTTGAATGTTTGAGTACCGTAAAACGGGGTGATTTTTACAGCCGAGGTGACTTTGATATGTTTGAGGTTTTTCCGCAAAATAAAGAGTCAAATTAAATACGTACGGAATGGTATGGAATCATACTGACCGTGGTAGAAAAGTGCTCAAAGTACCTCAAGAAGAACTTTTCATAAAATTTTGAAAAGTTAACATTTTTTTAATCATCTTAAAGTGTCATGATTTTCATAATAAATATGATTTTAAACCGTAAATGCATTTCGGAATCTTCTGACAATGATCTACTAGGAAAAAGTAAAATAAGTTTGTAAATAAAAATATTATGTGTTTTTGAAACATAATTTGAAAAAATCTCCTAATTTATATGCATTTTCTGTAAAACAAATTTCATATAAAATGTCAAAACTTTAGATTAGCCTTTGAATTCAGTAAAAAATGTAATATAAATCGTTGCCGGGAAACCGTGGTGTAGGGGTAAGCGTGATTTCCTCTCACCCAGTCGGCCTGGGTTCGATCCCAGACGGTCCCGGTGGCATTTTTCGAGACGAGATTTGTTTGATCACGCCTTCCGTCGGATGGGAAGTAAATGTTGGCCCCGGACTAACCTAAAGGTTAGGTCGTTAGCTCAGTCCAGGTGTAGGAGTCGTCTCCCTGGGTCCTGCCTCGGTGGAGTCGCTGGTAGGTAGTTGGACTAACAATCCAAAGGTCGTCAGTTCGAATCCCGGGGTGGATGGAAGCTAAGGTGTAAAAAGAGGTTTGCAATTGCCTCAACAATTAAGCCTTCGGACACCTAGTTTCGAGTAGGAATCTCGCAATCGAGAACGCCAAGGCAATGCTGTAGAGCGAATAATTTGATTTTTGAAATCGTTAATTTTCTAAACAAAACTAGTTTTAACGAATTTAAAGCAAAGTTCTGACTTTTTGACAATTTTACCAAAAAATTATATGTATTTTGTTAAAAAGTTTATAAACTTAGATAACTAAATATTAACATCAATGTTTTTCTTAAAAAATATATCAGCAACCTAAGTGATGGTAAGTTTCAAGTAAAAGTTAAGTTTAAACACCTTAAATCTGATTTTAACAGGAAAACCTATGACTATTAAAGTCACTCCGGAATTCGAACTAAGAATTTTTAACGTAACTGTTTTTTAAGGGGTTACATATATGTTAATGGGCAAAAATGTCAGAGGTTGTTTTGAGCACACACTTATTTTTTTATAAAATCTGTTTTCAGGGCATTAAAATATACATTTTTATGCATCTATTAACAAAACCAATTTGAAGACATTTGGTTGTTTCATTGCCGAGATATAACTATTTGAAGTCAGCAAAAAAAAAAAAGAAAAAAAACGATAAATTTTTTTTTATCTTTTTCATATAAAATAAAAAAAAATCGCCACTTTTTGATTTTTGTATTTTTAAAAAATGCAAAATTTAAAATTCGGGCTTCGTCATGCACACGGAATATGTCTTGCGAGTCTTTACCTCAAATTTAAGCCAATTTGGTCCATCCCACCTCGAGATATCGTGGCAACCGTGAATCAACTCGGTATTTAGAGAAAAACGATCACAAAGTTTGACAGTTCATTTTGCGCATGGCAATATTATTTTTATTAAACTTCTAAACTAGTTAGATGAGCGAGCATTATGGATATTTCTGCAAAAATATTCCAAAGAAAATTCTATTCATCAAGGGTATTTATCAACTGAGGCACAATACTGTCCAATTTATGTGTTCCGTTAAGTCAAGTTTAAGTGAGGACGTGATTTGCATTGATCAATCAATCAATCATAGTAAAGAATGAAAGACAATCATGACAAGCATAACAAAAATGTGTTTTATTGAAAGTTTTAAAATGTTAACTGAAAAAAAAGCAAAAAATACAATAACTTGAATGTGCTAAATTGAAGATCAAAAAATAACATGAAAGTCCTCAGTAAAGTAATGCAAATTTGAACATCCCTATCCAATCCTAAATCTCCCCCTTCCTCCCATCCACTCTTCCCCTGCAAAGCCGCCCAACACAAGCGCACCCCCAATGCAAATGTAGGTGTGTGTAGATCGAAAGCCGAGAAAGTGTATCGATAATAAGCTGTGTGCTTTTTCATGTCATATAAAATGCATAATCTCCGTTTTCAAATCGCTCTCCACCGAATCTCACACGCCAACTCCGTCGACTCCGAACTCCGGTCCACCTGGGGTGGTGGGTGTGGAAACCCCGGCCAAACCAGCGTCAGCAGTCTGCAAAGTCTCTGATGGTCCACACGTTTCGTAACCGATTCAACCTTGCCATCTCTGGCCGGATCATCTCTTTTAGTAGTGCACTGTAAAAATCAACGTTTTATTTGACTTTTTCAAGTGTTTAAGCAGAGAAAGAGCCCATCTCCACAGGCCAAATGGGTTGGCCAATAGGTTATCGTCGTCGGAATTCGTCCCACTCCCAATCAATTTGGTTGAGGGGATACCCGGAAGAAAGTTTTGCCCGGATGGAAAATCTCGATTGCGTTTATGGCACTTTAAACGTTTCCGACGAAATGGCTGAATTTTGGGCATTTTTAATGACGACTAAAATCGCACCTTAATGGACCAAAATCGTTTCTCCAAACATTCAAATATTTGGAATCAATCGTGAGAGGTGGACCTCAACATATTTAGGAGGGGCAAATGGCGCATTTCGATAGAGTGATATCAAAACTGGGTCATCTTTTGGTCGATCGATCGATCACATAAGCCCCAAATTGAGTCGATTAGCATGTCTCGCAAAAGAGTAAAAAGAGTGAGAGTGTGGACTAAAATAGCAAGCTTCAATGTTTAGGTTAGTAAGCACTACTGTAAGCATTTGGCAAAGCATTTTGTGTACTTCTTCTTCTTCTTCTACTTTACTAAACTACTTTTAAACAGATTGCAAATCTTTCAAGAGTTCGTGTGCTACTCACCGTAGGCATGATTGCTCTTGAAACCTGAAACGAAAATTAACAGCTTAATAAAAACAAACACCTTTTCGACCGGCACTAAAAAGACGGTGCTCTTGCTTGGAGTAGACGGAGTGTGCTTTTGAAACAAATGAACTACAACTGAAGCCGAGGATGACTGTTTTTTGTAAGGGTTTTGTGTCATAATCAGTAGCAAGTCTTGAGGGTCCAGTCCGCGTTGTCGATTCGAGTCGTTTGCTTGAGAGGTAATGTGATCCTAATCTTAGACAGCACAATACTATTAGCGTGTGTGTTTTTTACGATCTAATCATGATCGTTTAACAAATTTTCAAGCAAATTGATAGTGTTTTTTTATTTTGTAGAAAAAAAGCCATTTAATATGTGTGTTTAACAAAGTGTGAATTTGAAGCTTATTTATAATTGATTTGAATTTGTAACTTATTTTGCAAAAGAGTGCTAAGAAAACAAATGTTTAGTTGATGATCAGTAAAGTTTATGACGATGCAACATGTTGATATAGATTATGAGATTTTCAGCACTATTTGATCAACTCTCTTTGTTTGCGTCAATCGACTTTTCATTGTATGTTTTCATTTAGAAGAAGAAACATGGCCAATCAAAGTCCAAATAAACCATTTTGCATAATTGGTTTCTTCATACAAATTTGGGTGCTTTCCATACAAAAGTTCTTTTTAAATATACAATAATGTGTATATTGAGAAGAGATTTTCTTATCGATTTGGGGTCTTCGGTTATGATAAACTATTCACAAGAAATATGTACACGAAAAAAAACATTTTGTTAATTTTTGCATATGTTTTAGTGGAAAACAAGTGCCAACTGTTGTGCTATAGCGCATGACGGACGTTATGTTTTTCGCAAAGCTAAGATTTTTTTTTTTAAATATTGATTTTTGGAAAATATTAAAAAAATCCCCCACAAAAATCCAAAAATCTTTTTGGATGTAAAATTGAGTTTGGTTTGGAATCAAAAGTTACTCTGACATTTTTTGATAAAACGCACCGTTTTTGAATTAAAGCCATAAAAAAACATAAAAGTTATCTTTAAAAAAGTGGTCATTCTGTTCCATTTCAGAAACAAATATATTTGAAATACATCTCTAAAATTTGCATTTTTGGACATTGTTGATCCGACCTTTAGTTGCTGAAATATTGCCTTGCAAAGATTTAAAATTGCGCAAATTGAGCTCTTCTCCAATCAAATTTTCTCAACCATTTGAAAAAAAATATTTTCAGATTTTTAAAATCTCAACCCTTTTGAAATGTATGTCGCAATTTTTGAGTTTTGCACGAGTTTATCTTACAATATCAAAAATCCGACCAAAATTTGCCAAGATATCATCGATTGTAGTTTGAGGGCCGAATGTATAGCATTTAGGAAAACTCATTTTCTTAATATGAATTCTTGGCAAGACCAAAATAGTAGAAAAATTTCTCAGTTTTTCAAATCTTTTTCTTCAGAGATAGACGAGAATAGACACAACATGAAAAAAAAGAAAAAAAATCCTGAAAACAAACGAAGATTTGTGAAAAAACAACATAGTTTTGTAAACACAGCATTTTGAAAAAAAAAATATCATTCAAATCTATGAGAAATCCTTGATCAATTGATATTTGCGAGATTTTTAAAAATATTTGCCATTGCTATCACAATATTTGACAAATTTCCGTTCGATTGATTAAAAAAATCACAAACAAAGGTTTTTTTTTTT
This sequence comes from Culex pipiens pallens, assembly GCF_016801865.2. NCBI lineage: Eukaryota > Metazoa > Arthropoda > Insecta > Diptera > Culicidae > Culex > Culex pipiens. Next base: position 91,090,517 of record NC_068939.1, on the reverse strand, counting down.
CAAAAATACATAGTTGAGTAAAGACATTTTTTAATTTATCGATATCTATGAAAAATTACCGATCATTTGATATCTTAATTACAAATACAAAAAAAACACATTTTTTCTTCAAGAACGCATAGTTTTATATTGATTTTTTTCCCCAAAATATATCTCCCTTCCTCCGCGTGAAAAGTTGTGGAAAACACATCTTCGATAACACATATTTTACAAAACTTAAATGCTTTTGAAGTTTCTTGTGTATTTTTATATAATGCATACAGTATTTTATAAAATGTAAATTGAAATGTTATTAAAAAGATAACTTTTTTATAACATTAACACTGGAACGCCCAACGCATGTCAAACTTACACGGACGCCCAAGCCTCCCAAAAAAGTTGGAACGGTAACTTCAACTCGCTGGTTCTCGGGCATAGCTCAACCATTCGGGTCGATTCTTGTTTCCAGGGATTTGTAAGAATGTTTAGATGATCCTAAAATTTGGCAGAACTTGATTTGAACAAATCCCTAATTTCTGCGACTAAAAACATCGTTCCAACTATTTCAAAAAGACTGCCTCCGCGGAATTTTTGGCGAATTTTATTTTACACGCGAAAAAAAAAGTTGGAACGATGTTTTTGATCGCAAAAATTACAGATTTGATCAAATTGAGTTCTGCAAAGTTCTAGGATAATCTAGGCATCCTAACAAATCACTGGAAAAAAGAATCGTCTTGATTGGGTGAGTTATGCCCGAAAACCAGCGAGTTGAAGTTACCGTTCCAACTTTTTTGGAGCCTTGGGCGTTGGAATGTTAAGTGCAAATATTTAATAATAATACTTTTTTATGGTGAAGCCGTCAACCAGCCCAAGAGAAAATTGATCATCATTCAAAAGTGCTCTTTATTTCATTCATTTTAACAAATATCTGTACCAAAATGAATCAGCATATCGATGCCTCTATGCTCTCTTGTACTAAGCCTGATGGTTTTCCTATCTAGTTAGCATAAGAGAGCACAGAGGCATCGATATGTCGGTTGGACCCCTCTTGAATTCACTGAAGGAATTTCTGTTCTAAACCAAGTGTGTCTCAAAAATTATGTAAATTTGTGATGATAATTTATGTAAATTTGTGATTGATAAATGATGATTTCCATAACTTTACAAAGAATAGGAAAATCATAGCCAACTTGTAGAAGGAATTTTGTCAGAATATTGTCAGGGAAGCAAAGTGTATATCTTCGATCGAAAAATCAGGGCAATTATGGAATTCGACACCTTTAGACAGTTTAACGAATGTTTGAAAATATCATAAGATTATGTTTTATTTCGGTTTTTGACCGCAGGCAATTTTTTGCTTTTTTTTTAAAAAAAGCCAGAAAGTTAAGCAATTTGATTTCCTATTTTCTATTAAGCGTCTGGAAACTATTTCAAAACATTTTCAAACATAATTTTGCCATCGTCATCTTAAGGGGTTACATACATGTAAATCGCCAAAAATGGCAGAGGTTGTTATGAGCACACAATGAAACTTTTTTTAAATCTGTTTTCAAGGCATTAAAATATACATTTTCATTTAATAACAAAACAAATTTGAAGACATTTGGTTGTATCATTGCCGAGATATAGCTATTTGAAGTTAGCAGTTTCAAAAAACGGGTGCCACGATATCTCAACACTGCTTTGACCAAATCGGCTCAAAATTTTGGTGAAGCCTCATTAAACCGGTCCCGTGTGCATGACGAAGGCCGATTTTCAAAAAGTTTATTTTAAAAAAAAGATAAAAATATTTTTATGTTTTTCATATAAAAAATCGCCAGTTTTTGATTTTTGTATTTTTTGAAAATGCAAAATTTCAAAATCGGGCTTCGTCATGCACACGGGATATGTCTTGGGAGTCTTCACCCAAAATTTCAGCCAATTTGGTCCATCCCATCTTGAGATATCGTGGCACCCGTAAATCAACTTGGTGTTCAGAGAAAAACGCTCACAAAGTTTGACAGTTCGCTTTGCGCATGGCAAAATTTTGAGCTTAAATCGTCTGTTACTCACTTCAATCATGAAATATCTTTATGAAACTTTCAGGAGTGATTGAAAATCATCTTTTAAGTGGATTTAATAAATTTCTGCATTATGAAATTTTAAGATTTTCTACATGTATGTAACCCCTTAAATATTCAGAAAAAACAAATCCTGCGTCCACCTGCTACGCAAAAAAAAAACAACCAGATTGATTAATTTTAGTGACAACCATGACCTTTTGCCAAGGCACAAGAATGTTTCAATTTATCACTTCAGTCAATAACAAGAAGAAGAAAAACACGACCACAATCATCATTTGCGACCACGGAATCAATAAATCTCCCGCTGATCGCGTTTAACCATCGCGCATGTGTTTACCTCGACCGGTACTGAACATCTAAACGACCTTAAGTTAGGCAACTTGAAGAAGTACTGAGCATGGCTTGCATGGTTAGAACTTACATCTTAGTACATTGCACTTGGGGTAACTGCACACACTTTCGTCATTAGATGAAGTTCGTTCAGCTCAAATTAAGAACTGCTTGAACATCCGCCCACTGACCCTAACTGGAGACCACTCGATGCGGTTGGTTGAGTAAATAATTTCGTTTTCACACGTGAAATTACTCACCGTAAAATATTTCAACCGTTGATGGTACCACTTTACCGGTTCGGTTGGTCTTTATGTGGGCTTTATGTTTTATGAATTTAAGTTTCGTTCGGCTCTCATCACGGCTGGTGGGAAAATTAGCCAAACGGAAAATCGGATTCTAAAACGAGTGTGGTTAGTGGCGCTGCAATAAATCACGCTGGGGTGAGAAGTTGTTGGTAATGAAATTGACATGAGACTTTGATTTGCCCACAAGCAATTTGTGATCTTCAAACAATTGTGTGTATTGACTTTTGATCAAATTACATACAAACTAGAATAACTTAAAAAATAATCTAAGTTCGAAGAAAACTTGTACAAATATTTTTAAATTTAACCATTTATAGTTATACGTTTTTTCCAGACCTCCCAATAGAAACCATGAAGAGAAGTCAGCAACCTCCAACAACACACCGCGGTAACAATAATCGAAGCACGAGCCAGAAAAAAGCTCAAAAATCGACGATCATTAAATCCAATTACCGAATTACCCCGGCCAAAAGCTTCGGCGTCTGGTGCTTTGAACCCCTCAGCCGTAGCAATCTGTGGCCAAAGTAGAGGTTAGATTAAACGGCGTTGAGCTTTGATTGCTAGTTGTTGCTACTAAACAGTGGTTAATTTTGGGGTAGAATTTCCAGAACGCATTAAGCACACCTGGTACCAGGTGCTTGTTGCTTAAGTAGAATGGTTTGGTGGGGTGTTTGCTTTTGAATTGCATTAAGACTTGGGAAATTTTCAGAAAATCTTAAAAAAGGCTTCCAAAAAAATTGACAAAAGCAAAAATACCAAACAGAACAAAACATGATTTAATTTATACATAAACAAAATGTTATTCAAGACTAAGCACAAACTATTTGAACATCGATGAAGAAGAAGAGAAAATCCCAACTTATTCATAGACTACGAAAAAAAGTTAAAGTAATAAATATAATGTACTGTCATACATAAATTCCGAAAAATAGGCTTTTTACAAAATAAAGTAATAACATGAAGCAAAAAAAATAGAGGAAAAGGCAAGAATTGAGGAAAGAGAGAAAAGAAATGTAAGGAGAACATAAAACAAACAAAAATTTGTTCCAAAATCAAAACAAAAACTATAACAAAAGGCTTTAAAAAAATGTAACCTTGAAAAAAAATCAAAACGTAATAAAGCTTAAAATAAAGGCACAATAACTGTTTTATTTTTAGATTTTCATAAATGTAAAGCTTAGGTAAAGATAATTTTTAACATTTTTCATCCAGAATAAAAAAACCTGAACTTAAGCAACACTGCTAAATTTTTAATTATATTTACTAAGTTTGACCTAAAATATCTTTTAATTCTTTTTATTATTTTGGTTCATCGTATGTGTAATTATTTATACTTTAATTTAAAGTAAATAGCATGAATTCCATTCATGAAAAATAACAACCATGTAGCAGACATCAAACTGATGCAACAATCGTTTTTCTAAAAACATTAATTTCAAATTTACATATTTGTACGAAAAGCTTGAGAAGTAAGAAGTTAGAAGTAAGAAGTAAGAAGTAAGAAGTAAGAAGTAAGAAGTAAGAAGTAAGAAGTAAGAAGTAAGAAGTAAGAAGTAAGAAGTAAGAAGTAAGAAGTAAGAAGTAAGAAGTAAGAAGTAAGAAGTAAGAAGTAAGAAGTAAGAAGTAAGAAGTAAGAAGTAAGAAGTAAGAAGTAAGAAGTAAGAAGTAAGAAGTAAGAAGTAAGAAGTAAGAAGTAAGAAGTAAGAAGTAAGAAGTAAGAAGTAAGAAGTAAGAAGTAAGAAGTAAGAAGTAAGAAGTAAGAAGTAAGCAGTAAGAAGTAAGAAGTAAGAAGTAAGAAGTAAGAAGTAAGAAGTAAGAAGTAAGAAGTAAGAAGTAAGAAGTAAGAAGTAAGAAGTAAGAAGTAAGAAGTAAGAAGTAAGAAGTAAGAAGTAAGAAGTAAGAAGTAAGAAGTAAGAAGTAAGAAGTAAGAAGTAAGAAGTAAGAAGTAAGAAGTAAGAAGTAAGAAGTAAGAAGTAAGAAGTAAGAAGTAAGAAGTAAGAAGTAAGAAGTAAGAAGTAAGAAGTAAGAAGTAAGAAGTAAGAAGTAAGAAGTAAGAAGTAAGAAGTAAGAAGTAAGAAGTAAGAAGTAAGAAGTAAGAAGTAAGAAGTAAGAAGTAAGAAGTAAGAAGTAAGAAGTAAGAAGTAAGAAGTAAGAAGTAAGAAGTAAGAAGTAAGAAGTAAGAAGTAAGAAGTAAGAAGTAAGAAGTAACAAGTAAGAAGTAAGAAGTAAGAAGTAAGAAGTAAGAAGTAAGAAGTAAGAAGTAAGAAGTAAGAAGTAAGAAGTAAGAAGTAAGAAGTAAGAAGTAAGAAGTAAGAAGTAAGAAGTAAGAAGTAAGAAGTAAGAAGTAAGAAGTAAGAAGTAAGAAGTAACAAGTAACAAGTAACAAGTAACAAGTAACAAGTAACAAGTAACAAGTAACAAGTAACAAGTAACAAGTAACAAGTAACAAGTAACAAGTAACAAGTAACAAGTAACAAGTAACAAGTAACAAGTAACAAGTAACAAGTAACAAGTAACAAGTAACAAGTAACAAGTAACAAGTAACAAGTAACAAGTAACAAGTAACAAGTAACAAGTAACAAGTAACAAGTAACAAGTAACAAGTAACAAGTAACAAGTAACAAGTAACAAGTAACAAGTAACAAGTAACAAGTAACAAGTAACAAGTAACAAGTAACAAGTAACAAGTAACAAGTAACAAGTAACAAGTAACAAGTAACAAGTAACAAGTAACAAGTAACAAGTAACAAGTAACAAGTAACAAGTAACAAGTAACAAGTAACAAGTAACAAGTAACAAGTAACAAGTAACAAGTAACAAGTAACAAGTAACAAGTAACAAGTAACAAGTAACAAGTAAGAAGTGAGAAGTTAGTTTGAAGATAATTCCTACGTGGCTTTCAAGAACTAAACACATCAAATTAGCCACGAGACAGTTTCAACTCTTCACACTTTAGACGTGACCGCCATGAACCCAATTAAAAATAGAGAAATATTTGTCCTAGCTCGACATCAGTTACTTTAGGACCAGTGAAATCCCCAAAGCCGGTTATACCTTTCACTGCTCCAATTCATTGCCGAAGGTAAAAACTATTAATATTGGCCAGATTGGCAACAAGATGAAAGTCGACCGCTACTGCCTTCGTCCACCACCTACGCCAAATCCGCAACTTCCAGAGACCTTTGTGCCGTGAAGGTCTTACTAACCGCGTACACAGACCGGCCAAGATATTGCAGTTTCATAACTGCATTTCATTGTTGCACACTTCCGCATCGAATGCTCTAAGCGCTGTGCTTACGAATTTCTCTCGTTGAACGAAAATTCAATTAAAGCTGGAACTAGACTCGTGAAAGTCTCAGCGGTGGGTCTCCGAGGGAAAATCAAAGTCTGCCCTGTTTAGCTTTTCCCAACAAGTCCCGGATTGAGCGCAGATGGCCTGCAGCTCCTTCGCGGATTTTGCACTGAAAATTTTTATTCAAAGCAATCATGTTTAAATATCACGGAAAAATATTGCGTTCTTTTTTCCGTGCACGGAGTGAATGCACTTTACAGATCAAACCTCCTCCAACCTGTGCGGAAAAGGTTCCGACCGTTTTTCTCGGTGGCTCGGAGGTAATTTCTTACATGCGCATACTTTTGACACCTCGGTGAAAGTTGATTCTTGGCAGTGGACCAGTTTTGGAGGCTCACCTCCACTCTGTTTGGTGGAACGTTGTTCGCTGAAGCGTTCTCCGGCTCTCAATCTCTAATAGTGGACGACCTTCAGCGATCCAGTTTCGGATTTTTGGATGGTTTTGTTGTTTTTGTCTAGAGTGAGAATCGCTGCATTTTTTGTTGTTTTTCACTGCATTCCAGAATAAGTTTAACGGTTGCTGATGATGGCACGAGCCGGATAAGGTTAAGTCGACGTTGTCGCTTTTTGACGTTCCGAGAAAAACTGCGTTTTAATGTTTGACCTATGATAAACAAAAACAAGAGCACGCAATGTAAACAATAACAAACACGTTTTGTTTGCTTAATCATTCTGTGCATTGTCACAAATTTTGGCTGAATTTGGTTGCCGGAGTACCGAGTTATAATTACAGATGTTTACGGTAGTCGGGCATGTACGTGTGTCAAACGCGTTCTGACCTGAAATCTCTTTGGTCAGTTGTCGCATTTACAGAAATTTTCACGACAAGATCGAACTTTCTGCACGGAGTTTTTTCGGTTTTTATTAAATATCTTAGTATTGAAATCGAATTTTGAGGATCTGTGAAGGTCAAAAGGTGAGGCATTGTGAGCAGCACAAATAACGTTCTTAACTCAATTTGTTCCGAAATGCTCGTGCGACAAGAAAGCACGACGGTGACGAATTATTAGATATTTTGTAAACTAATGAGCATGAGCATGAGCATGAGCATGAGAGACCACCCATGGTTGCCCCTCCGTTGCTGAACAGAACCGTAATATCCTTTCAGCACTACTGATCATAGGCTTCGACGATTCCGTGGTGTTTCTCTTATCAACAGCATGTATGAATGCGCTGAAAAGATAAAACACCATGATTGCCAAAACAAGATCAGTTGCGAATAGGTAACAGTCATTGGCCACCAACGGCGCCCGCCATGTCAGTTTGTAGATCTCGATTTTAAGGGACGGGAATGTTAGTTAGCGCAGGTTGCTACTAGGGCAGCTGATTTACTCTGTGCTTACACCCCACGAGCGCCAGGAACCTGAAAACTTGTTAGTAGGATAGGGTGTTTGGTCAGGATTCATCATAGAAGATGATGATGCGACCCAAAATCATAGTGTTTGTTGAAAGGTGTTATATATTATTCTCAAGGCAAACAATCGGATGCTGCGGATGAGACATTTCCCGTTTAACTGTTGTTAAATTTTTAATGAAATGGTTTAATCTTAGACAGCCGGCTGTGGAAAGATAGAACCAAAATCATTTGTAATTAATAAATGAGAATTAAACAGTGTAATTTTTAACTTGAGATGATTTTACGAGTTTTAAATGATTGATGTTTAGTGAGGTACTGATTAACGGTGTGAACGACGAGTCACGATGTTTATTGAGCTGAAATGGTACGACGACGAATGCGAAAAATCTTGCGACCTGTCGGAAAGGCATCGCAATTTGGACTTACCAAGAGCATTTACCGCAAATCATAACAAAAAAAATTATATTTTCTATCCCGACCGACGCGTTACTCCTATTAACTTCTATTGGCTTTGCGTGTTTGTAATGATATTAACGTGTTATTAAAACACAAAAACCTAGACGAACTCAACCGGCGTCGTGCCTTCCGATCCACGATGATAAAGGAAGGTCTGATAGCTAGTGAGTAAAAGAACAAAAAAAAAATCTCGAGCAATTGTGCAAAGTAACCGCGAGGCCCCGCTGGCCGGAATCGACTTGAAATTTATTTATTTATTTATTTCACCCTGTTGAAACACACACACACACACACACACACACACACACTTTAGATAATATTTGTGTTTGCAAAAAACAATTTATGTTTTCCATTTCCTACTCATTGTTGGGTTCGACCCCCAAAAACAATGAGTTATTAATAATTCTAATCAAGCGTGTCAACTGACATAATTCGCTTGATATCACAATTCTCACTCCCTCAAATGACTCTCGCAAATCAGAACACATTCATTCACTACAGTCACTCTCACTTTCATAAATACATCAAACAACATAGAACGTGCTCACCCGAGTCCAGCACAAAGGTTGTCCGGTGTCATCGAACAGTTCTTCTTTCCTTCTGGGGCAAATCTGAAGCCGAATTTGATCCGCTTTCGATGCAGTTTTCCATTCACTATTTTCGTTTGTATACAATTAAAATTTCGCGGACCGTAATTCCAGCTTCTGCTCTAGAAAGAAGAGCTTTGGCAGCCACTTCAAAAAACGAAAAAAAAACTTTTATCAGCTAAAAATTAAAAAAAACACAGCAGTGAGTGGAGCACGTCGCACACTCTTAAATTATATTGTGTTTCTTCTGGAACTTGATCACGCCACTTTCTATTTAAATTTTTCTGGAATCTTCATTTTCAGGTACGTTAGAATTTCACCATAATTGCATATTTTCACTGATCGGAACTACCATGGCAAAACTTATTTCGTTGAGAAAAAACAGCAATCAAAACAAAAACCTATTAGATATTTTGTAAACTAATGATTGCAAAACAACCCGACTTATAAATTATGCATTTTACAACACCTTTTACATTGGAATTTCAATTTCATGTTTTTTTTTTATCTTTTTGCACATTGGTCAGAGTCAAGGGACATACAAACATTCATCAAACGGTCTAATACAAAAAAATAAACTTCCGATTTCAAGCTTTACGCATCCTTACAGATATGATACTGTCACACATTGGAAAAATATCTAATAATTTATGAAAATATTTTTATAGGATTTATGTTTAAAGGACCTATTCAAAAAAGCTCTAGAAGTATTCATCCGATCTACGGTCCTAAAATCATTTTTTTATTTAATGATCAATCAGAATTTACAGTCCAGCCTAGATTATTCGAAGGCCTAGAAAAAAAAATCACTTCTTATACTCGAATCACGAAAAAAATATTTTTATCGCTAACCTATTTTTGTTTTTCGAGCTCAAGATGGTGGTCAAAATGGCGGTAATGAAATAATGAAAAAAAAAACATTTTTTAATTTAATAGGCAATCAACCACTCGAATTTGACTAACATGAGTTTGAATCGAATTTGATGTAATAAGTAAAAAAATAAACAAAACGAAAAAAAATTGTTCATTATTCTATTAACGGAAGTCCCATACGAACCTTCGGATAATTTGTATTTGAATAAAAATGAGTTCTAAAAAGTTTACAATCAATTTTACAAGTTTGTTCAATGAAAATATAATTAAATTTTTGCAATATTTTTTGCCCCCTTTGCTTTGGGCCACATTTCGAAGGGTGGGGGGGGGGGGGGGTAAAAATTTGCATTGGTTTGATTTTTATACATTTTTAATATCAGCAAATGGCAAGTTTTGTTAATTTGAAAATCTTTTTCTCCATTGAAAAATTATCGAGGACTTCTCATGTTAAGGAAAGTGCTTATGACTATAAAATGTTTTGAAAATTAAGAAAAGTTTACAATAGTAAAAGTTATTGAAAAATGAAAATTATAGCGAACACAATTTAAAACTATGTAGTCTGCAAACTTTCGAATTTTGTTTGATTTTTTTTAATTTAGGCAATTTGAGTAAACTCAAATACCTCTGCTGTGTTACTCAGATTTTATAGTTGGAAATTACCTCATTTTTGTGCAATCTTACCTAATTTATGTGTGAAAAAGCGAAATAAAAAACAGATGAAAATATCAATAGTTCCTAATGTGAAATTACAAACTTGCATGAAAATGTGTGTGTAATTTAACCTAAGGCCGATGCAATTATTTTTCAAAGTTTATGTAGCCCACTCCAACCCCCCCCCCCCCCCTTTAAAATCGGCCTTCATAATTAGGGGGCAAAAAAAATTGTTTTCGATAAACTTCTAAATTTTAATGAAAATTAAAGTTTTATCAACTGAAAGCAACTGGACGCGTGTAAAATGTATTTTAAAACACTGTCTTCATCAAAATGTTGGAACCTAGGCTTGTAATTTCAATTTTTTATTTTTTTGCCCTTCCCTCGTCTTTGGTCAAGGCCGAGGAACATAAACTTTAAAAAATATTTGCGACGGCGGTTTTGAGTGATTCTGTAGGATTTGCGAGTTGTTAATATTCGAAATTCTCTATATTGAATATTCCAATCACTTTGGTGTCTTCGGCAAACCCCCCCCCCCCCCTTCCCCTCTCAACATCAACCCGAAAAAACCGGGGGCAAAAAAATATTTTTTGAAAATATTTCAAAATTTCAATGGAAATTTGAGTGCAATTAGCAGAAATCAATTTAAAATGCGTTACCCTGCATCTTGAATCATTTTTAGCATGTTTGGTTTATTCAAAAAATGTGTTGAATTTAAAAAAAAATAATGTACAGTACCGCAAAAAGTTTTGTTTCGTTTAAATGTTTGTGTTCTTCAAATCTTACATTTTTTGAAAACTTATGATTGCTAAACAACTGAACTAGTGTAAAATGCATTTTAAAACACTTTTTTCAATCAAATTTTGAGAGCATGGCTTGTTTTTTTTAATAGGAGGGGCAAACCTTGACCTCGGCCAGAGCCGAAGGATAAAAACTTTAAAAAAATATTTGCATTGCATTTTCAGCGAAATCATATTTACGCTTTATTTCAATCTTAAACACTAGAAAATTGTAAACAACGTAAAATTATAATAACGTTCTGTTTCGAATTTCAATTGCAATTCATATAATACAAACATTTATTTAAAACTTATTCCTGTGTAGGTATGGTACGGCAAACCATTTTCTTTCTTTTATAAACTAATATTGAGGCACTAGCAGAGTGACTAGTCCTAATATGCGAGGGATCTCGTTTGGCAAAGCTAGTTTGCTTTTTGAACGAACTTTTATGAATTTTTAGGTGATTTATATTCTCAACTAACGAAACCAAAAGTAGAAAACAGAACGAAAGACCAGGCAAAAGAAAGTTGTACATTCCACCAAAAAAGGGTTGGCAGGTTGGAGCAACATAAGCTCCCAAGTTGGAAAGAATCGTTGATCGTTGACGCCAAAACCACCCAGAGCCGCAGATCATTAAAGTTGAAACTTTGTATATACTTGCACCAAAAAGGAGGCTAATTATAGAGTTGGTAAGCTGTTTTGGGTGCATGAGCCTAATTCGGAAACTGGACGAATGCTGAAATCGATCGACTCGTATTGCATTTCATTTTAAGTTGCGCTCAAGTTGCTCCGTTTTATTCTTTGCTAAAGATGTTCAACTAAGTTTCTAACTCGCTAATGAAAGTCTACTTGTACCATTCGACAATCTTAACCCAAGGACGACAACACTGTCCCTTTTAATTTGTTTGCCAACTCAGTACACTCCATGCTCCACGGTGGTGGTGTCATTATTGTCAACATGTAGCAAAGCGCTGCTAATTGTATGACCCGCGGAGACAGACCTCCAACATGAACTTCGATTGTCAAACACAACAATCCCTGCGAGGTACTGCAGCAAAAGCTGCTGTTGACCACCACCAGCGGCAGATATTTTAATGAGCGCTGAACAACAACGGTGGTGGGTATCAATGTCCAAGCGAGGGGTCTCTTTGTCGGATGGAACAAAAACAACGGCCAGCAGCTGCAACTCCGGGAACCGAAAGACGAGCAGATCTCCGAAGGTGATTGCGAAATATCAGCAAGTTTCTGTAGACGTCTGTACGGTGGTGTAGCGCGGCAGCGCCAGAAGCCACGGATGCTCTGAACAACACTTGTCGGAGGCTGTGTAATTGGATCTATTGAAATTCTAGCTGTGGGTCGACGCGAGAAACAAGTTTTGCGTTTATCAGACGATCGCAAAGGTCTTAAGGTGGCTGCTGGAAGGTGGTAGTTGTTGAAGACCTCAAAACGATGATCTTCATGCATTCGTGGGTCCATTTTGGAGAATTAGGTGATCCAACCATGCAAATCCCTAATCAAGATCGTGTCACACTGCGAAACATTGTTTTCCATTGCACGGTTGACATAGCTATGGCCCAAACACACGTGTTCGGTGATCCATGAGTTACGGTGCGGCATTGCCGTGTCCGTTTTGGAGTTGTCTGCGGTTGCACAATATGGCAATTGTGGTGAGGCAAATTCGGAAAATATCTCTCTGCGCACGGGGTGGCTTTGAACGAGGCTGAGCCGGCGTGTGCGTGCGTGGCCGTGGAATTTTCATGGTTTTGACTTTTGCATGAGGGTTGAAGAGCCGAAAAAGCAAAAGTCGAAGACATGTTCGGAATTTCTAGCTTAAGTTTTTGTAAAGAAAAACTTCTTCAAAACACGAACCTGTAAAATTTATAAACCTATCTATGAAATCTAAAATTTGTATATCATAGGTACCGTGAACCGGGGTGACAGAGTTGCTTTGGAGAATTTGAACGGTGTGCGTCGCGGTTATCACGCAGGATTTTCGTTGCCGTTTCCGTCTTTGTTTTCCCCCCGATTGTGTGTGTATTTCGACCCGGGTGATTTCGCGATTGTTTGACAGTTGCTTTGGCGGATTTGAACGGTGCGCGTCGCGGTTATCACGCAGGATTTTCGTTGCCGTTTCCGTCTTTGTTTTCCCCCCGATTGTGTGTGTATTTCGACCCGGGTGATTTCGCGATTGTTTGACAGTTGCTTTGGAGAATTTGAACGGTGTGCGTCGCGGTTATCACGCAGGATTTTCGTTGCCGTTTCCGTCTTTGTTTTCCCCCCGATTGTGTGTGTATTTCGACCCGGGTGATTTCGCGATTGTTTGACAGTTGCTTTGGCGGATTTGAACGGTGCGCGTCGCGGTTATCACGCAGGATTTTCGTTGCCGTTTCCGTCTTTGTTTTCCCCCCGATTGTGTGTGTATTTCGACCCGGGTGATTTCGCGATTGTTTGACAGTTGCTTTGGAGAATTTGAACGGTGTGCGTCGCGGTTATCACGCAGGATTTTCGTTGCCGTTTCCGTCTTTGTTTTCCCCCCGATTGTGTGTGTATTTCGACCCGGGTGATTTCGCGATTGTTTGACAGTTGCTTTGGCGGATTTGAACGGTGCGCGTCGCGGTTATCACGCAGGATTTTCGTTGCCGTTTCCGTCTTTGTTTTCCCCCCGATTGTGTGTGTATTTCGACCCGGGTGATTTCGCGATTGTTTGACAGTTGCTTTGGAGAATTTGAACGGTGTGCGTCGCGGTTATCACGCAGGATTTTCGTTGCCGTTTCCGTCTTTGTTTTCCCCCCGATTGTGTGTGTATTTCGACCCGGGTGATTTCGCGATTGTTTGACAGTTGCTTTGGCGGATTTGAACGGTGCGCGTCGCGGTTATCACGCAGGATTTTCGTTGCCGTTTCCGTCTTTGTTTTCCCCCCGATTGTGTGTGTATTTCGACCCGGGTGATTTCGCGATTGTTTGACAGTTGCTTTGGCGGATTTGAACGGTGCGCGTCGCGGTTATCACGCAGGATTTTCGTTGCCGTTTCCGTCTTTGTTTTCCCCCCGATTGTGTGTGTATTTCGACCCGGGTGATTTCGCGATTGTTTGACAGTTGCTTTGGCGGATTTGAACGGTGCGCGTCGCGGTTATCACGCAGGATTTTCGTTGCCGTTTCCGTCTTTGTTTTCCCCCCGATTGTGTGTGTATTTCGACCCGGGTGATTTCGCGATTGTTTGACAGTTGCTTTGGAGAATTTGAACGGTGTGCGTCGCGGTTATCACGCAGGATTTTCGTTGCCGTTTCCGTCTTTGTTTTCCCCCCGATTGTGTGTGTATTTCGACCCGGGTGATTTCGCGATTGTTTGACAGTTGCTTTGGCGGATTTGAACGGTGCGCGTCGCGGTTATCACGCAGGATTTTCGTTGCCGTTTCCGTCTTTGTTTTCCCCCCGATTGTGTGTGTATTTCGACCCGGGTGATTTCGCGATTGTTTGACAGTTGCTTTGGAGAATTTGAACGGTGTGCGTCGCGGTTATCACGCAGGATTTTCGTTGCCGTTTCCGTCTTTGTTTTCCCCCCGATTGTGTGTGTATTTCGACCCGGGTGATTTCGCGATTGTTTGACAGTTGCTTTGGAGAATTTGAACGGTGTGCGTCGCGGTTATCACGCAGGATTTTCGTTGCCGTTTCCGTCTTTGTTTTCCCCCCGATTGTGTGTGTATTTCGACCCGGGTGATTTCGCGATTGTTTGACAGTTGCTTTGGAGAATTTGAACGGTGTGCGTCGCGGTTATCACGCAGGATTTTCGTTGCCGTTTCCGTCTTTGTTTTCCCCCCGATTGTGTGTGTATTTCGACCCGGGTGATTTCGCGATTGTTTGACAGTTGCTTTGGAGAATTTGAACGGTGTGCGTCGCGGTTATCACGCAGGATTTTCGTTGCCGTTTCCGTCTTTGTTTTCCCCCCGATTGTGTGTGTATTTCGACCCGGGTGATTTCGCGATTGTTTGACAGTTGCTTTGGAGAATTTGAACGGTGTGCGTCGCGGTTATCACGCAGGATTTTCGTTGCCGTTTCCGTCTTTGTTTTCCCCCCGATTGTGTGTGTATTTCGACCCGGGTGATTTCGCGATTGTTTGACAGTTGCTTTGGAGAATTTGAACGGTGTGCGTCGCGGTTATCACGCAGGATTTTCGTTGCCGTTTCCGTCTTTGTTTTCCCCCCGATTGTGTGTGTATTTCGACCCGGGTGATTTCGCGATTGTTTGACAGTTGCTTTGGCGGATTTGAACGGTGCGCGTCGCGGTTATCACGCAGGATTTTCGTTGCCGTTTCCGTCTTTGTTTTCCCCCCGATTGTGTGTGTATTTCGACCCGGGTGATTTCGCGATTGTTTGACAGTTGCTTTGGAGAATTTGAACGGTGTGCGTCGCGGTTATCACGCAGGATTTTCGTTGCCGTTTCCGTCTTTGTTTTCCCCCCGATTGTGTGTGTATTTCGACCCGGGTGATTTCGCGATTGTTTGACAGTTGCTTTGGCGGATTTGAACGGTGCGCGTCGCGGTTATCACGCAGGATTTTCGTTGCCGTTTCCGTCTTTGTTTTCCCCCCGATTGTGTGTGTATTTCGACCCGGGTGATTTCGCGATTGTTTGACAGTTGCTTTGGAGAATTTGAACGGTGTGCGTCGCGGTTATCACGCAGGATTTTCGTTGCCGTTTCCGTCTTTGTTTTCCCCCCGATTGTGTGTGTATTTCGACCCGGGTGATTTCGCGATTGTTTGACAGTTGCTTTGGCGGATTTGAACGGTGCGCGTCGCGGTTATCACGCAGGATTTTCGTTGCCGTTTCCGTCTTTGTTTTCCCCCCGATTGTGTGTGTATTTCGACCCGGGTGATTTCGCGATTGTTTGACAGTTGCTTTGGCGGATTTGAACGGTGCGCGTCGCGGTTATCACGCAGGATTTTCGTTGCCGTTTCCGTCTTTGTTTTCCCCCCGATTGTGTGTGTATTTCGACCCGGGTGATTTCGCGATTGTTTGACAGTTGCTTTGGCGGATTTGAACGGTGCGCGTCGCGGTTATCACGCAGGATTTTCGTTGCCGTTTTCGATAGTGTGGGTTTTTCGGTCCGGGCGGTTTCGCGTTTTCGCATTTTATTTGGTTTTATCTTTCCACAGCCGGCTGTCTAAGATTGAATCATTAATGCTAAACTCAACACCAAATAACCGGGAATAATCTCATCCGCATCCTCCGACTGTTTGCCTTGAGAATGCATAATACATCACACTATTAAACCAAATTTATTGATTATTGGGTCGCATCATCATCCTCTATGTTGAATCCTGGCCATTACCCTTACCCACTGAAAAATCCCAAGTAGAAGTAGTTTTCCGGCACACGTGGGGGTGTGGATATCGTATAGAACCCACCCTTGGTAGCAACCTGTGCTAACTAACATTCCCGTCCCAATCCCCCGAGATCTACAAACTGACATGGCGGGCGCCGTTGGTGGCCAATGACTGTTACCTATTTGCTTCAGATCTAGTTTTAATGATCTTGATGTTTTATCTTTTCAACGCATTCATACATGCTGTTGATAAGGGAAACACCATTAGATCGTTCAAGCGTATGGTCGGTTGTATTGATAGGATATTACGGTCCTGTTCAGCAACGGAGAAGGACAACCATGGGTGGTCTCTCATGCTCATGCTCATGCTCATGCTCATAGGTACCGTGAACCGGGGTGACATTGATAGAATTTCAATCTATTTTTGAAATATTTTCCAACTGGTAAGGTTTGTCTTAAGATTACTATTTTTAAAACATGTACTAGGTAGGCCACACAAGGTGCATCCACTATTTTTGATTTAATAGTTTTTTAAAAAATAGTTGCATTGAAAATTCTTAATTTTAATTCCGGGGTAACTTTGATAGTCATAGTTATTCTTGTAAAAATAAGATTTAATGTGTTCATGTTTCATGTTTACGTCAAATTTACCGTCACTAAGTTGTCTGATACAGCTTCTAAGAAAAAAAAATCAAATTATAAACAAAGTTTATAAGCTTTTTAACAATTTTAGGTGAAATTGTTGAAAAGGCAAAATTTTGCCTAAAATTCGTTAAAACTAGTTTTGTTTATTAAATTATCGAATCATATTACACTATAAACTGAAATCGAAGCAAGAATCAAAAGTTTTCATATTTTATATGACATTTGTTCTACTGACTTCTACGAAACTATTGGCACTACGCCCCCCGGGGCATGGCCTTCCTCTAACGTGGGATTTCTGCTCCAGCGCCTCTGACGAGACAGGAGAAACCGGGACCGACGTTTTACTTCACCATCCGATAGAAGCTCAGTGGATAAGGCGGGAATCGAACCCGCGTCTCATAGCATCATCGGGATCGGCAGCCGAAGCCGCTACCCCTGCGCCACGAGACCCACTGACCTACTGACTTCTACTAAAAATCTAAAAATCAAAAAATCTAAAAATCTAAAAATCTAAAAATCTAAAAATCTAAAAATCTAAAAATCTAAAAATCTAAAAATCTAAAAATCTAAAAATCTAAATATCTAAAAATCTAAAAATCTAAAAATCTAAAAATCTAAAAATCTAAAAATCTAAAAATCTAAAAATCTAAAAATCTAAAAATCTAAAAATCTAAAAATCTAAAAATCTAAAAATCTAAAAATCTAAAAATCTAAAAATCTAAACATCTAATCATCTAAAAATCTAAAAATCTAAAAATCTAAAAATCTAAAAATCTAAAAATCCAAAAATCTAAAAATCTAAAAATCTAGAAATCTAAAAATCTAAAAATCTAAAAATCTAAAAATCTAAAAATCTAAAAATCTAAAAATCTAAAAATCTAAAAATCTAAAAATCTAAAAATCTAAAAATCTAAAAATCTAAAAATCTAAAAATCTAAAAATCTAAAAATCTAAAAATCTAAAAATCTAAAAATCTAAAAATATAAAAATCTAAAAATCTAAAAATCTAAAAATCTAAAAATCTAAAAATCTAAAAATCTAAAAATCTAAAAATCTAAAAATCTAAAAATATAAAAATATAAAAATCTAAAAATCTAAAAATCTAAAAATCTAAAAATCTAAAAATCTAAAAATCTAAAAATCTAAAAATCTAAAAATCTAAAAATCTAAAAATCTAAAAATCTAAAAATCTAAAAATCTAAAAATCTAAAAATCTAAAAATCTAAAAATCTAAAAATCTAAAAATCTCAAAATCTCAAAATCTCAAAATCTCAAAATCTCAAAATCTCAAAATCTCAAAATCTAAAAATCTAAAAATCTAAAAATCTAAAAATCTAAAAATCTCAACATCTCAAAATCTCAAAATCTCAAAATCTCAAAATCTCAAAATCTAAATATCTAAAAATCTCAAAATCTCTGGTGCCATCATCTGGAGTGAAGTAAATATATTTGAGTGGTTTTGGTTGGTTCAGAGCAACAAAATATGTACCGTAAACCGGGGTGACATTGATAGGATTTCAATTTATTTTTGGAATATTTTCCAACTGTTAAGGTTTTTCTCAAGATTATTATTTTTAAAACATGTACTGGGGTAGGCCACACAAGGTCCATACACTATTTTTGAAAAAAAAAATCAATGATGTTTAAAAAATTAGTTGCGTTGAAAATTCTTTATATGAATTTCGGGGTGCCTTTGATAGCCATAGTTTTTCTTGTTAAAACCAGATTTAAGTTGTTAATTTTTATTTTGGGTACAATCTCTAAGGTTGCTGATATGGTTTTTAAGAAAAAACAATGTTTATATTTAGTTAACTTTGTTTATAAGCTTTTCAACAATCTATATATATAAAAAATTTCGACGGTTTTGTTCGAACGCGAATCAGTTCAATACGGAGCGTCGGATCGAGGTGCTCTTTGTTGCGTTGGATTCGTAAAAGTCCAAGGAAGGTTCTTACGCCAAAAAGTTACAACTTTGGCCACTCTGGAACCGATTCCGGAAAATCTGCAGATTGTATGGGAAAAGTTACGTAAAATCAAATTTTGATCACAGGAGGCTGAAGAAGCAAACAAGCAAGAAACGTCAGGAAACCAAACAAGGCAGGACGAAGTTTGCCGGGAAGAGCTTGTTTACATATAAATATTAGGTAAACTTGTTAAAAACTCGGAATTTTGCCAAGAGCTCGTTAAAACTTGTTTTGTTTATAAAATAATCGATTCATATTGCATTTAAAACTGAATTCGAAGCAAGAATCAAAAGTTTTAACATTTAATATGAAATTTGTTCTACTTAAAACGCTTATAAATTTGAAGATTTTTTTTAAATTATATTTCAAAAACACATAATATTTATTATTTGCAAAAATATTTTACCTGCTCCTAGTGGAAAATTGTGCAATAAATCCGAGAATGCATTCCGTTTTGCGATTTGAAATGTTTCTCGAGTAAATCATGACACTTTGAGAATATTAAAATAATGCTATTTATCAACATATTCTTAATTATAGTTAACTAACTTTTTAAACTTTTCAAAATGTTATGAAAACTTCTTCTTGAAGTACTTTGAACACTTCTCTACCATGGTCAGTATGATTCCATAGCATTCCGTACGTATTTAATTTGTACTCTTCATTTTGCGGAAAAATCTCAAACCTATCAAAGTCACCCCGTTTTTCGGTACATGAATTTTCAAATTTGAAGCTTTTATGTGCTCTAAAACGTGCTGTCCCCATTCAGACTGTAGTACCGATTTGTCCCAGTTGACGGTAATCTTAAAATCTTTTCGGACTACCTTTTGTTCGATAATTGTAGTAATGGATCCAACTTGTTGTTACTTATTTCTGCAACTAATCAAATCACCAAGACAAATTTGCAGCTACGCTAACCGGTTCCGTTTCCGCAATTGTCCAGTCCGTGTGTAGATCAATAAAAAAACACTCAAACTGACCGGGCCGAGCGTTGTCGGCGCTCGAACCCATGCAACTATCACACACAGTGACCACTCTACCAAGGTCATCAAGTTAACCTTTTTTGAAGTTTCGTCGAAATCGCCGCCACCAACGTCACCAACTCTAAAAGAAAAGAGATTGTTGTCGGGTTTTACCCGCCACAACCGATCAACCCAAAGTGACCGCTACGTCACAAATCTCCACAAATCTGATGACGTAGGAGATCAGCTTGTGGGGTTCGTGCCAGAAGGGGGAGGCGGAGATACATGCGTGACAAGTCAGGCACCAGAAAGGCTCAACTATTCAACTTAAGAGAGGGAGAGGTGTGTATGGTCGGCCGGAGAAGGTATTGGTTTCTTGGGTCGGCCCGCGAGACACGACTGATTATGTAAACACACATCATAATCAGCTTGACCTGGAATTCAGAAAACTGTACGGTTCCAAGGTATGGTCACAGTTGATCCCGCCTCGTCGTAGGTGGTGGTGGAGATGTGGTTGTAGCTGAGACATGCAAGCTGCCGCATTGCAGTCGTTTAGGAGGTCCTTACCAATACCGCACGAGCGAAAGGTTGGGACTCAAATGTCAACGTGGACAAGGTGTGCAAAGGTGGGATACCACTTTTGTTTCTCAGAACTCGAAGGACAACTGGGTCAATGCTAGCCTGTGACGGCAAGGTGTTGGTGGACAAGATTTTCAGCATACTGTACTATAGTGGTAGTAGTTCTGGTATTGATACGAAATGATAAGAGTTTGGTACAGTTTTGGCTGCGATACCTGGAGATATTGGCCAAAGCCAAACAATCTATGAGTCAATTTTGTCCCAACGAAAGTTTTAGCTGATTTTACTAATAAGAACATGCTATATTAGGGTAATTCTCCGCCAACTCATGCAGCTGTTGCCCCGACCCCTCTTCGATTTGCGTGAAACTGTGCCCTAAGGGGTAACTTTTGTCCCTGATAACGAATCCGAGGCCCGTTTTTTGATATCTCGTGACGGAGGGCCGGTACAATCCCTTTTATTTTTGAACATGCGAAAAAAGAGGTGTCTTCCAAAAAATTGCAGCCTGAAACGGTGATGAGATAGACATTTAGTGTCAAAGGGACCTTTATATAAAATTAGACGTCCGATTTGTTGGCATACTCAGAATTCCGAAAAACGTATTTTTAATCGAAAAAACACTAAAAAAGTTTTAAAAATTCTCCCATTTTCCGTTACTCGACTGTAAAAATTTTTGGGAACATGTAATTTTAAGAGAAATTTAATGTACTTTTCGAATCTACATTGACCTAGAAGGGTCATTTTATCATTTAGAACAAAATTTGTCATTTTAAAATTTCGTGTTTTTTCTAACTTTGCAGGGATATTTTTTAAAGTGTAACAATGTTCTACAATTACAAAAAAATTGATTTGGTGTGCGAGCTTCGTCGGAGGATGACAGGAGCAAACCTGCGCATCCTCTTGCGAAAAAAAAAAGTGAAAAAAGAAGAAAAATCCGACGAGTTGGTCGGGCGTCGGGGCCAGTTTGTGTGCGAGCTTCGTCGGAGGATGACAGGAGCAAACCTGCGCATCCTCTTGCGAAAAAAAAAGTGAAAAAAGAAGAAAAATCCGACGAGTTGGTCGGGCGTCGGGGCCAGTTTGTGTGCGAGCTTCGTCGGAGGATGGAAAAAAAGTGTTATGCAAATGCCATTTATTAACCATTATATACGCGCTGATCCCTGTTTTGCCTGATGGGATTGGAAGTTTAAAGATAGTTCGAGGACCCGTCTGGTTCTTGCTCTATGTTTAGGCGGGGCCAGACAATGCCCAATGACCTCGGAATTGGGCCGCTAGGATCTCTGCCATTCTGAAATGGGTCATTGGAAGCAGCGCGAGGGCTGTCACCACCTAATACCCGGGACTGAGATATGTTGTATCAGCATAAACCAAGTCTGATACAAACTATTCTTTCCCATAATTTCGCTGCCGGCCAGCGGGTATTGGATTGGACCACACACACACACACAATTACAAAAAAAATGATTTATAAACATAAGAGGTTTGCTTATAAACATCACGAGTTATCGCGATTTAACGAAAACAAAAGTTTTGAAAAAGTCCCTAACGGAAAATGGTAGGATTTTTAAAACTTTTTTAGTGTTTTTTCGATGAAAAATACGTTTTTTGGAATTCTGAGTATCAAATCGGTCGTCTAATTTTACATAAAAGTCCCTTTGACACCAAATGACTATGGTGGAAAAATAAACTCTCAAGGCATCAAAGTTTAGTTCATAGCCTTTTCTTATTCCATGAACCGGAACTGTCTTTTTGAACATTTTTCAAATTCCTGAATCTCAAGAATTTCTCTTTCAATTTAATTTTGTCCTTGAGTTCCCTTTGTCAAAAAAGCCATTTTGCATCATAAGATTTTTCTTACAAGGCTCCATACAATGTTGCTGGTCACGATGAGGACTTTTCAGGAAATAAAGGTTACATAGAATAAAGTATCCTGATTTTACCCATCAATCTCTAAAAGTTTTATTTCCAAAATGCGTAAAGATATCTTGTATGCTTGAGTTAAGAATGATTCAAATCTGGTACTGAAGAAATATGATTTTTTGAAGAAAAAAAAGATTTTTGAAAAAAAAAATCGAAAATATGGACAAAAAAATTAATTTAATGTTTTATGCAAAATTAAATTTGCAATCGAAATTGACATAATTTTTTTTAGTTAGCTTTGCAAAAAATGTTCATTATTTGCAATTTAAAAATACTTTATGAAGGAAAAAACCCCTTGCAAAAATATTGAAAAGCTTAGAAAATGTTTTTATATTGTTGATTAATAATTTAAAAATAATAATTTAAAAATAATAATTTAAAAATAATAATTTAAAAATAATAATTTAAAAATAATAATTTTCGTTTTCGTTTTCGTTTTACGGAGCAAGGTGGGGGACGCGGCCTCAAGTCAATCCAAGTCCGGTTTCTTGTGGAAAAAAGGGTAGTGGCCGAACTAGTATTGCATACAAAATGAACACCACCGGAAGATATAGGGGATCGGGAGGGGGAAGGTGAAAGAAAATTAGTGTAGGTGTGAGTAGTAAGAGCTTGGATGACTTGAGCAGTTACGTTATTCTAAGTTTAACACTGAATAAAGGAAATCTGAAATTATGATTCAAAGTAAAAAGGCCCGGAAGAAATTTAATTATTAGTCAATTAAATAAGAAAATGTAACTAAACCGTGAACCCTATTGTGCATTTCAGCCCTGAAGGAAATTTAAAAAAATATCACTGGAAAACAAAAGATGAAATAACATGTCTAGGGAATACTAATCTTGATGTTAAAACCTCTAAACTTGATCCCCGTCCTGTCACATCCGTCAGTAGTCTTGTCGTACATTACACCTGAAAACATATCTGCCAAAACCTAAACTAAATAATCTGAAATAACTTGAAATGTTAGGCTCCATTAGATCATCAAAATTCCAGTAGATCCTCGATTCACAACAATGATCGATACAACCATAATCCGAAAACCGTTAGTTCAACAGATTGACGAATTTTGTCCGATATCATTGCATTATTGATTGATCGAGACTCTATGGAAATATTGATAAATCTGAATGGTTAGTATTCCACTTGAATGGAAATCAGCTATTCTGGCAGTATTACTTGGCACACTGACAATCTGATGCAATTCTTAAATAACTAAATGCAAAATTTCAAAGTTCCAACTAAGGAATAAAATAAGAAAGACTAGATTCCATTGCAAAACTAATTTTTGAAAACAAAATCCTAACCTAAATCCCACATTTGATAGGGGAAAAGTCACATATGTAGCGGGTTTTTGTACATTTGTGATATTTCCACTATCGGAGAACCTCTTGGTCTCGACGCCAGCTTAACTCACCAGCAGTCGCGTTAGTGTTCATTGTACACACGTTGTAAGGACACTTTAGGAGTGTCCAAACTACACTACTTCTAGATGGTTAAGCCAAAAGACGTCGATAAGCCTTGGTGCTACGGCAAAGCGGGTTCTCTTCAGCATGGAACGATATCCATTGTGTTAATAAAATGGAAGTTTTAACAGTATTTGGAACAATACAATTAAACCATCGATTTCATTACCATGACGGATCTATCCATGCTCCTTGACAAAATGAGTACTATAACGATTTATATAGTACTCCCCTTGCAAGGCCCAAGGAATAATTTAAAAATAATAATTTAAAAAAAAAATGATGCAAAAAAGGAACAAAAACACTCTTTTGAAGAGTAACCCTAGTGATTTTCCTAGAAAGTGCTGTAGAATGAAAGGATTAAGAGTTTGAAATTTCGTGTCTTTAGCAAAGTTGTCCAGAATGGCTAGCACCACAATACTGCCGAAAAAAGTTTGCCTTTATTTGATAAGGTTTGATGATAGTTTATGAATAAATACAAACATTTAGAAACACCCTAGAACCAATATTGCCAAAAACCGTAGAAATTTATACGGAACAAAAATTCCCACCAAAACTAAAAAAAAAATTCCGCTGAATTTGCTTCTCAGACCACTTAAATAAAAAAAATGTGATGTTTAAAAACAAATCATCAAAATTTATGTTCCGTTACTCAAAAAAGTTATCCTAAAACCATGTTGTAAATAATTGAGTTTAAATTTAAAAGTTCAATTGGTAAACAGATGTCAATCTATTAATATTTCATATTAAACCTATCTGATCTCTAAGGTTCAGTTAAAGGTCAATGTGTTATCAAAGAAACACTAAATATAAACTAAACAACTGGTTAGCGTGGAATCCTTGGCCTTGATCCTTGGATTTGATTTTCCTTCTAAATTTCGAACCAACCTGTAAAAACGTGAATTTGTCAGCACCGGAATCGGTCCATTTTCCGGTAGACCCCTGGTGTCATCGTTATGGTAAAACAATTATAGTAACGTAGTTACAAACGGTACAAACAAATTACAATTATGCGACTCCAACTTCAACGATTCATCTTTGCGGCTAACTGCACGCAGTAGGCCTGGCCATTGAAAAGAAGGATGGTGTTCGTGATCGTACCAATATTATTCAGCAACTTTCGACAAATCACGATGTTTTGTATGTTTGTATTATTAGTAATTCCATCAAGACCTAAGTTTTAAATGTCTTTGTTTGAATTGTGAATATTTTAGAAAATCAATACCCAGAAATGCGAGGCTGGTCAACAGTACATACTCTCACCCTACCCTGACGTTCCCTTGTCCAGCAGGATGCTTTGTACTCCCATTGGATTGTCGTATGTGTCGTTACGTAACTCGTACGAAACCAGCTGTTCGAGGTGCAATTTTTTTTTTGCTCTCTCTCCCAGTTTTCTGCACCAAATAATAGGGGCATTCACTTACCTTTCTCTTTGAAGTTGAAGTTGCCTGGCTTCTGGGTTGTTGTCATGGAAATGCACAGCAGCAGAACTAGTAGACGGGCCATTTTAAAACCTTGTATTGGTGTGTGCGTTTCGGCTGCTAGTAATACGTGCGCGCACAAGTATGCAAATGGTGACTTTTTCGATATCCACTTCGTTTTCGCAACGGATTTTTCCTTGGGACTATTTCAGCAACAACAACCGTAGTGGCAGCAAAAAGTTGTTTCCCGTCCCCGTCGCTTCGTCACTCTTCCGATCGATCACGATTATCACACGAAATTTTTCACACTCTTGATTTTCGCGACTAATTTGAACCTTTCGCTACGTGGCTGAAAGAAAACAGATCAACAACAATCACTTACGGGAACCTAACCTCGAACTTTTTTCCTCGCACATTTTGGGCACGTAACCCTATTAACACGCTAAAGTTAAATCACTGAAAACTGGTTCGGCGGAAGAAGTTCACGCGCGTTACTGGAGCAGGGGTTCGAGGTCACGAGGGCCAGGCGGAGGGACGGTGCACGACAAGTTCCGCCAAGGACCGCGTGAAGAGTGTGTGTATGTGTGTGTGCAGGCACCCCCGGGACGGAACTTCACAACGTGGACGAATTCAACAGTACAAATTGAATTGGATGTGGTGTAGAATTGCGCTCGCACAGCTCCTTCTGACTCTGGCTGTTCCAAAGACTGTGACGGCGACCTGCCGAGATCTGGCCAGACCTGATCGGTCAGATCGACACATACAGCGCACAAATACCGCGGCAACAACGGCCATGTGCAGACTCAATTGGAACCAGGGGCAGAGGCGTACTAAGGCCGGGTGTCACCCGGGGCGGGCTGCCCGGTGTCACCCCCCCCCCCCCCCCCCTTCTCACACCTCCCTTTCTAGGTTGAATCCCACCAAACTTATGTCACATGGTATTCTTCTTACAAACTGGAATTCTAAATAATACTCTGCAATGAGCCAAAATCTTGCAATATAAAAAAAACAACTATTTTTAATAATGAAAATTAAACTTTTTATATTAAAGCAAAGACTTTTTCTAAATTGTATGCAAATACACGTATTATAATTATCAAAATAATTATATCGAAGAACTTGTTCAAAAAAGAACATATCATTCAGCTCGGCGATTTTCCTTATAAATAACAGATTTTTTTAAATGAAAAATATTCAGAAAATATGTTGTGTCATAAAATACAAAATAAAATATTTTTATCGTTTGATAGTGTTTACACAGAATATTCTTTTAATCAAAATCAAAATCATTTTCCTTAAAATTTAGAAAGATTAAAAATTCATACGCGCAATAAAAATATTATTGAATTTCATTAATTTTTTAATTAATACGTTATGTTTTTTAAATGATGCATTTATTTTCAGAAAATTGTTCGATACGAGATTGAAAAATTCGTAAATTTTGAATGCTGATTTAAATTCAAATATTTATTTTGAAAAAAAAAATGCGCGGTATTAGTATTCTCTAGAAATGTTGTTAAGATAAATGGTTTTTTAATAATTATAAGACATGACATTTGTTCAAGCTTTATAAATCTTTTTCCAAAGGCAACAAATTTAATAAAGCAAACTGATTTGATTTAATATACATAATGTATAGCCGTAATTAAAAAACCATCTATTCCATATTTTCCTAAAAACTTTGGAAGCTAAAATAATTGTCAGTTTATACTTAAAAAGAATTAGAATAAATTAAAGCTAAGCAAAATATTTTAGGCGGTTAAGGGTAGGATATTTTGAAACGTAAATTTCCCGTTGTTTTTTTAGGCACTTTTAAGTTTTTTTTTCTAAGAACTGCAGATCAAAAAAAACATTTTCGCAATTCCGTCGTGAAACTACTTACTAGGATGTGACTTTTTGGCGGGCATTCAGGGGTTTGTTCCGGTGGGCATACTGAGCCCAAATCCCAAATATGAGCTTGGAAAAGTTTTTGGTAAACGCTTCAGTGGCCAAAATGCCTCAAAAAGTGACATTTTTGGAAAAAAAAAATTTTACGGGTTAAATCCCATTTAAAATTGAAGGGCGGAGCGCCAGCTCCTGTTACGTCCAATCAAGCTCATATTTGGGATTTGGGCTCAGCATGCCCACCGGAACAAACCCCTGAATGCCCGCCAAAAAGTCAATTTTGTTACACTCTACTACTTACTTTTCCTGTCATTCTTGAACGACGAAATAGCCTACTTTTCTGTACCAAAAATAACAGAATCGAATAGCAACACTTTTCAAAATAAATGCTGAAAAGTTCTACTTTCAATGCATGGACATTTGTCTTATAATTCTGTTCAAAGGGTGTTTTTCGGAATTGCAAAAAACGTTGTATGGAACTCGTTGCAAAACTTGATTTTTTCATCACTTATAGTATTTATCCAACTCGGTGAACCTCGTTGGATAATTGTACGACTCGTGCTGAAAAAATCCTCTTTTTGCACCTTGTTGCATAAACTACTATTTTGGACTTAGGGTATCTTGAATTGAAATTTTTGACACCAGATAAACTGACATTTCTCTAGTTTTTTTTAACATTCCAACGATTGATCAACAATTAGTTTGATCAAATATGTATTCTTTGCGATCAAAAACATCATTCTAAGTTTTTTTTTTTGCCCCGCGGAATTTAGGGCGATTTTTTTAAACGCTCAAATTGCGCAAATTGAATCGAGTACTTCAAATTTCTAGGATCATTTAGACATTCTTACAAATCAAAAATCAAAAAAGAAAAAAAGAATCGTCCAAATTGATTGAATTATGCACAAGAACCAGCGAGTAGAAGTTGCCGTTGGGCGTCCCTGTAAGTTTGACATGCGTTGGGTGTTCCAGTGTTAACATAAAACTTCAAATTGTAAATTTTTTTAATCAAATAAAACTGCTTAATAATTTTCTATTAAGTTTTCAAAATAATAAAATCGGAAAAACACAAAAAGGGTAAATTTTTCAACTATCAATGATATTAATTTCAACCAAAAAAATGTTTTTTTTTTGCTTTAAATATAATTTTGTTCAATTAAAAAAAACAGTTTGTTCAAAAAATCTTAAAACGGTTTAATTTTTTAAAATACATATTTAAAAGTTTATTTTTAATTATTTTAAAAATTAAAAATTGATTCCGGAAAGATTAAGGACTCGGTGATGTCTTTAAATGAGAATTGAAATGTTATTTTTTTATTGTGCAAATATTTTTGATGCATGTTTTCCCATCAATCAAAACATCAGAATTAAAAAAAAGTGGTTAACACTGAATCCAAATACTTGAGACATTTTGCCTTGAATTTTCCTTGAAAAGCGTTTCATTCATATTTTGTTTAATTTTGCTGATTTACCTTTCAATTTTTGTCAATACAGTGGATTCTCTCGTTGTCGATATTGAAGGGACCGTCGAGAGCGGGAGTTATCAAATTAAAGAACGATAAATCAAAGCAATCTATTTGAAGAGACTGAAAAATTTATTGACAGCTGGAGAAATATTGATATCGAGAAGATCGACAGCCAGAGAGTCCACTGTATATCAATATTGCCTTGACTTGAAAACACTCACAAAAATAATGGAGTCAACTCAGTTTTTTTAATTGCTCTCCTCAGGTATTCAATGGATTTTCACGCATCTTTGTATTTGTAACTTTAATATTATAAAAAAAATCTGATTTTCAAATGAACAAATATATATATATATATATATATATATATATATATATATATATATATATATATATATATATATATATATATATATACAGCAGTTCCATATGAAAGTTAAAGAAAAAAAATAAAAGTGCTTCGATTTGGCTCAAATTTTTTCTGGGGGTTCCTTGGCCAAAATAATTAGACCCGTATTTTTTTGTTTGGCCATTAGGGTGGCCTACGCCGTGTTAGGGTGGTCCGAAAAATGGCCATTTTCGTCGATTTTCACAAAAACCACTTTTTTCAAAAAATCATAACTTCGCTCCATTTCAACCGATTTTAGCTGTCTAGGGCGCAAATGAAAGATGATAAGTTGGACTTCCAAGAAAAAATAATGCGGAGTTTCAAAAATCTAGCCTAACATTTGAAAAAGTCTTATGAAAACATCAAATGCCGTTTTGACGGTGTCTGGACCAAAGAGCCTATATCTGAAAATATTTTTAACGGATTCCTCGGACAATTTTACATACCATATCAAAAATTGGGCGAGGTTCATTAACAGGATTCAGAGATATGATTTTTTGAAAATAAAATCCGGGTTTTTCGACGCGCCGCGCGCAAAAACGGGAGATTGACGAAATCGGCAAAAAATCAACTTTTTTCACTAAAACTGCGATAACTCGAAAATTTCAGCGATGACCTATAGATGTTAGGGTACCAAAAGTTGCGTATTTCAATTACAAAAATTTTGGTACCCTAACATGTATAGGTCATCGCTGAAATTTTCGAGTTATCGCAGTTTTAGTGAAAAAAGTTGATTTTTTGCCGATTTCGTCAATCTCCCGTTTTTGCGCGCGGCGCGTCGAAAAACCCGGATTTTATTTTCAAAAAATCATATCTCTGAATCCTGTTAATGAACCTCGCCCAATTTTTGATATGTTATGTAAAATTGTCCGAGGAATCCGTTAAAAATATTTTCAGATATAGGCTCTTTGGTCCAGACACCGTCAAAACGGCATTTGATGTTTTCATAAGACTTTTTTAAATGTTAGGCTAGATTTTTGAAACTCCACATTATTTTTTCTTGGAAGTCCAACTTATCATCTTTCATTTGCGCCCTAGACAGCTAAAATCGGTTGAAATGGAGCGAAGTTATGATTTTTTGAAAAAAGTGGTTTTTGTGAAAATCGATGAAAATGGCCATTTTTCGAACCACCCTAACACGGCGTAGGCCACCCTAATGGCCAAACCAAAAAATACGGGTCTAATTGTTTTGGCCAAGGAACCCCCAGAAAAAATTTGAGCTAAATCGAAGCACTTTTATTTTTTTTCTTTAACTTTCATATGGAACTGCTGTATATATATATATATTTAATATTTAAAGCTTTATTTTAACACTGGAACGCATGTTAAACAACTTAATTCATTTTATTTATTTAATTTCAGAAAAATAAGTATTTTTTTCATTTTTCAAGAGAGTGCCCATTTATGGAAACACTTGCAGAATTTGAAAAAATCAGACAAATAATAGTTGAGATATAACCTTTCTGACAAAAATCATTGAGAAAAAACTTCTATTGAAAAATGAAAGGTATTTGAAAAAACATGAAAATACCTTTGTTATTTTGAATTTTAAAACTTCCAAAATCTTAAGTAAGAGAATTTCATATCTTTTCAAATCAACAAAAATGTACATACTTGGGACTGCTTTAAAAAAATTGCATTGGTCCTTTATTGCCTTTAACTTTAAAGTAATGCCTTTTAGTAAATTTCTATAAACTTTACAATAGTTAAGTTTACTATATAAATATTTTTAAAATAAAAACAAAAAAATGCTTTTGAAAGTGCTATGAGAACATCCTAATATTATTTTAAAATCGCATTTTGTATCATACCGCAATGAAATTTTTTGACTATCTCTTTCATAAAATCAAAAGATGTGTTTTTGATTATCTTAAATTTACTATATTCTAAAACAAAAAAAAATCGAATACAAGGATTTTCATATAATCTAGAAGCACGGCAACAATACGAGCAAAGATTGCGCATTCTGTATTTTAATTGAATTGCCGATTACTCTACCTTTTTTGATTTACGGTGCTGTTTTTCAACTAAATTGCATGTGAAAATATCAAAATGGTTTTTGTGAAAAGTAGTTTAATGTTTCGTTAGTTTATATTTTTAATTGATCATAATTTAGGATATTTGTTTAAATATCCAACGTTTTTGGCATGGATGCTTTTTTTTGTTTATTTCAATTATAATAGGGTTTGAAAAGTGGATTGCTTGAACATGTTAAAGTGGATTGCTTTGCTTTTTTTCTAGGGTTTGAAAAGGTTGTTGGGCACTCTTGCCGAGTCTTACTCTAACTTACAATTTTAGTATGGACAGTTGCTAAAATTATATAGAGACTTGCATAGATAAGATAATGTAAAAAATTTATTTCCTTTGTTGAAACTTAGATTCTAACTATATTCAAAAAGTAAATTTTATTAATTTCAAAATCATAATTCTGTGGACCCCTTCGGATCTGCCTGACAATTTTTAAAATAAAATTTAAAACATGGCCGTTAGTGCTCGGTCGAAGGAAAGTTCGATAAAACAATTTCATTGAAACAAAAATAATAAACAATAAACAAATTTAAATTAACCTGACAAATGGCGATATTTTTAAATCTATATTTTGCAAATAATATCTCGAATCATGTGTATCTATCTGAAATCAATACTATCTAACAAGTAGGAGTTACAAATTTTAATCATTATAAACAAAAAAAATATAATCCTAACAAATGTTGTTTAGGAAACGAATTCGGATTTTTCGTACCTATTTGAAATTGTCGTTAAATTTCCCATCAAAATTATTATTTTCATGTTAAATTCTACTACCCGAATAACAAAAAAAATGATACAATTATATTTCATATAATTTGTATGTTTATTCCTTATCTTTTTTATCTTTTATTAATAATTATGAAATGATAAAATTTGGTACAAAAAATAGCCAAGAATCTAATTAAATACATTTTTTAAGAATTTTCAATTTTAAATATTCTCTGTCAATTTAATGAAAAAGAAAACAATGGTAACGTTAAGATTGTTTTGTATCTCTCATTTTTGCTTAGTAAAGATTTAGCTCGAATATTTATTGAAAAAGCGTGTTTCTTCCAGTCAGATCGTTTAGATTTAGAAAAAAAATATTTGGATTTTTTTCTACAATTAAACACTGAATTTCGAAAAACATCATAATATGCATTGTTTTGAAAACATAAATTTCTCTGATGTAATTTTTGATTAAATTTATTTTTTAGATTTTGTTGTTTAAATGTATGTTTTAATATTCATTCAAATTGAAAAGTGTAGTAAATAAAATGTTTCTTTACAAAAGGGATTTCTGTACAAACATATTTGTAAAACTGAGAAATAGATAACTTTCCAAAAATCTTAAATTCGGTGAAACAAACCTTAAACTTAATTGAATTAAAGTATCGAATTGAATAACAATTATTTTTTGCACAGGAAATTTTATTAGAAGGAAATTTATGAAAAGGGATTGAGACGGACGTAAATCTTGTTAAATATTAAAATTTAAAACATTTAATTAAATCTAAAAATCATATCAAAGGTTGTGCAAAATGTGAAGTTTGACTAAAGAATAATAAATATAATAAAATATTGTTCAAAATGTTAAACACATTTTCAAACGGATCTGCGGTTGAAACTGTATCTACTGTTAGGTTATACTTTGACCTTCCTAAAAGAAATACGAAGATTTTTATATAAAATAGTTGAATACATGATAAAAGTACATGTTCAAATAAAAAAAAATCGAAAAGGAACATGGCTCTTCTTAATCGTGCACGAAAGATCGGTAAAATGTAACCAAAAAAACATCAGTCCGTTCGGTGAAACACCGATTTCATTACTACACTTTCAGATGTAACTTCATACGTCGAAAAATGGCTTGTCTCATTTCGTAGAGTAACAATGTATGTAAGTAAAACGATATAAAATAATTTAAGTGTTGCTAACAATCAAACTCACAAAAAAATCTTCAACTGATTTTTTTTTTTTAAGTTTAAGGGCAATTTTCTCTTGCGTGTTTCGGCTCCGGGTGATGAAAGTTTGCAAGCGAAAAAGTTTTTTTGGCGACTACTCCATCCCTGATTGTCATTAAAATAATTTGCAGTTTTATGCACCCTTTTATTAGCTTCCAGTTTTGATAGCAAACAGTTGTATTATAAATTTTTCAATTCAAAGTGTTTTTTTATTATTTTTGCTTTCAATTGATACA
Organism: Culex pipiens pallens; assembly: GCF_016801865.2. Classification (NCBI taxonomy): domain Eukaryota; kingdom Metazoa; phylum Arthropoda; class Insecta; order Diptera; family Culicidae; genus Culex; species Culex pipiens. The sequence continues at coordinate 91,057,567 of NC_068939.1, read as the reverse complement.
TTGCCGAAGAAAACAAAAATAAACCCACATTCCGAGAAAATTAAAAAAAATCAAACTCAAGAGTGGTTTGTCACATTTTGATGAGAAAACATTTTCCATTTAACTCTTTTTATAAGCTTGTACATTTATAATATAGGGGTGACACCCCTTACATATTAGTATCTTTATCAAAATTTCTTTATTTGTTGATCGGGTGTCACCCCTGAAAATTAAATTTTTGAAGTCTTCCTTCAGTCTTCATATAAACATGCACTTTTACTAACTGTGAATACTTAACTTCATCATTATAAGTATACTATGTAAACATATTCTAAAACATGAGTGTTACTTTTGGGTGACACCCCCATCTAAAATGAATGTTTCAGAAAATTTAACTTGTATGTTTTGTTTATATTAGTTAGATACTAGATGATTTTTTATGAACATATTTTAGGTCAATTATATTTTTTTCTTCGTCCGAGTCAGGTGTCATCCCATCAGCTCGGGTGTCACCCCAAGATGGGTGACACCCGGGGCGGGCCGCCCCCGCCGCCCCCCCCTTAGTACGCCACTGACCAGGGGCAACCGTCCATCGGCGAAGGAGGCGTGGAGGCGCCGCCGGTGTGATCGGAGGTGGCGGTGAGATCTCGAGGTTGTCACGGTAGCCGTTGTGAGGCCGTACGGCAGCAGCAGCTGCAGCAGTGGCGGCCTGCAGTTGGAGAGTAGGCTTTGACTGTGCATAGTATTTCCATGCATCAATGTCCATTCATACGACTACTATGATAATTAATATTTTTAGCTCCGGCGGTGTGTTGGCCTTTTTCTATACGGCAAAAGTGTTTGATTTTGCACACCACAACAGTGGACTTTTGCTGTTGGATCGAACCGGGGGCTGTGATCTTTGGGTGCTTGGTCAGCCGTGGACCACGGTGACGGTTGAATGAATCGGGAAGTATTGAAAGATTAGCCTTAGTTCACTAGCGATCAAACAGAGGACATCATCTTCAAAGAGAAACTTCGTTAGATCCCTTTTCAAATGTTTAACCTGGGCTACTTTTTACAACCCCTCCAAGCTTTGAACGTGAACTCCCTTCGTCGCCGTCGTGCTAACTTATCGTACGTGCATTTTGGACCAAATTGAGTTAAGAACGCCATTTTGTGCAGCTCACAATGCCTCATCTTTTGACCTTCACAGATCCCCAAAATTCGATTTCAATCCTGAGATATTGAATGAAAACCAAAAAAGCTTCGAAAATTTTTGTCACTTTTCATATGAAAGTAGTTTCAATAATGTCGTGCTATCTTGCCACTCCCTGAAAAGTTCTGTAAGTGCGACAACTGGCCAAAGGGATTCCAGGTCAGAATGTGTTTGACGCACGTACAAGTTAGACTACCGTAAAACTTTTGTAATTATAACTCGGGACTTCAGCAACGAAATTCAACCAAACTTCGGGGAAAAGCACAGAATGGTCAACCAAACAAAACGTGTTTGTTATTGTTTACATCGCGTGCTCTCGTTTTTAATTATTCAAGGACAAACATTAGAACGCGTTTTTCTCGGAACGTCAAAATGGCGGGTGCGACAAGATAGCACGACGACGTCGCCTTGACATTGAGAGTGGAAAAACTTAATACCATTCTTTTTGTACATTTCATAGATCTCTCAATGTATCACAAAACAATACCCTACCAAAATTTTAGGGGATTGTTACCAAAAAATATGTGTTCTGCATATCGAGCCACCCTAACGATTAGTTTAACAGCACGTGCAAATTGCTGTAAACGCGTCATCTGACCAAATGGATTTTAATCAGTACGCGTTTGTCACACGTACAAGCCCAACTAATGTAAACATGTTTAATTATAACTGGTGACTCCGGCAACCAAGTTCAACAATGCACAGAAAAATCAGCCGAGCAAAACGTGTTTGTTATAGTATTCATTGCGTGCTCTAATTTTTGTCTATTTAAGGTCAAACATTAAAACTGTTAAGATATAATAATCATAATAGTGTCCACGTACTTTATGGATGGTCCCATAGCTGATATGTTGTATAAGGCAATTTTTATACTAATCGCTTAAAAATTTGAAAATCAGGCATGACAAGTAGAAATAAATTGAATTTCACTTGAATATTATATTATGTTACAAGATATGAACTAAATTGCCTTCATATATTTTATATTTAAAAATCAAATATTTGAAAATTATCAATAAAACACAAAAGGTTCATGTTATGCAGTGGTTATCAACCAGAGGTACATGAACTCCAGGGGGTATGGCCAAATGGCTGACCTGGAATGATGCCTTTCAGAGCCTTAAGAAATTTCATTAAATACAATATTTTCAAATTTTGAAACGGTTGGTAAAATTGTTCTTTTTTGTTGCCCAATTAACCCTTACTTTATAATTGTTGGTATTTTGGGAATATAGATCCGATTTTCAATGTAAGAATTACAACATATTTTTGTGTGTGCGATTTTAAAATTACCTTCTACAAAAAAAGCCAAATTTCAAATTTCAACTTATGCTCTTTCGAAATATAAGTCCTGGCTGTACGTGGCAACGAGCAAATAATAAAGAATTTTTTAAACTGTTGATTTTTTAAGAAAATTAAAAGTTAAGGACTTTTTCTTGAAATAAAATTTAGATAGTTATAACTCGAAAATGTACACAAGTACTTTTAGATAGCAATTTTTAATCTGAAATCGAAAACGGTTTTGGACATCTCCGTTTTAAAAATTCATAGCGATCAAACACTATTGATCATAAGTAGAGAAGTACGGGGCAAAAGTGCGCGCACCAGCCTTTTAAATACTTAGTTTCAACCTAAAAAGCTCATATTTAGGTTTTCGACTTGTCTTAGGGTCAATTTTATGTATTTACAAAAATAAAGTGAAAAAAATGAAGTTTGTGACAGTTATTGGGAAAAGTCACTTTTGGGCCATTTTGATCTAATATTTGAAGTTTACAAAAAAAGGTTTGCAAAACTTCAGGTTCACGAAATCTTTGAAAACAACTAGTGTTTAGCCTAGCCAATTACCTTTGTAACCATTAAAGAATTATTGAAATTCCCCTTCCTCTTATTTTTTACCATCATTTTTCCTTAAAAGAAATTTACGGGGCAAAGGTGTGCACTAAAATTTCCATACATTTTTGTATGAAAAAAATTCAAACACATTGGATAACTTTTATTTCTGATAAAATTGATTCAAAATCAATAAAAAAATAGTATTTCTGCCAAAATAGGACCAAAAAATATAACTTATGCGAAAATAGGAAGGTTTTTAACCCTAAAAATGAAACTTTAGTTATATAAGTACTACTTAGTTTAAATTAGTTAATACAGTGGACTCTCTGGCTGTCGATCTTCTCGATATCAATATTGCTCCAGCTGTCAATATTTTTTTCAGTCCCTTCAAATAGATTGCTTTGATTTTCCGTTCTATAATTTGATAACTCCCGCTCTACGGTCCCTTCAATATCGACAACGAGAGAGTCCACTGTATACCATTAAATTATCTTCATTTGGGGTAAAAAACAACCCCCAATTGAAAATTTGATGAAAAGTTAACATTTACACAAAAAATAACTGAAAAATCACTTTGCCCCGCATAGCGCGCATCTTTGCCCTACATACGAGGCAAAGGTGCGCACCTAATCTTTTTAGAGCAATTGCCTGGTTCTCGAGATGTAAGCGATTTGAGGTAAATCCTAGCACTACGTTTTGAAAGCCATGGATAAGGGTACCATTTGGTATATTCAACGAATAAAATTATTGTATGGTCACCGGAGACAGAACGATTGCCATTAGGTGTGCACCTTTGCCCCACTCTACTCTATGCACCTTAAGTCCAAATTTGAAAGAAATAAAAGGGGTAAAATTTTTAAAAATATGATGAAAATGAAAATTTTATTTAAAAAAAAACATTGGGAAAATATTTTCAAATTTATTGGAACTCTCAGTAGATCAAACTTCTTATTTAACGATTTTTTTTAATCCTGCTTAAATATAGATTTTAATGAAATTTATAGTTATATTTTTATTTTTATGAAAAAATCTATTTCCAATGATAAAGGTCCATGGACATTTTGTGGCCTACCTCACTACATATTTTGAAGAAAAAAAACCCATTAAACAAGCCTGAACGTTTCAACAATATTTGCAAAATAAATTTGAGTTCTATCAATGTCTGACGATAATAGAACGTTGAAACAAATTGTAAGGATTTTTTTTTTCAAATTTAAAAAAATATTTTGAAATCTGGAATGGTGAAAACTTAATCAATCGAAACATTTCATTTAGACTTCATCCATAAAGTACGTCACGCTGAAATCAGCCAAAATTTACCCCCCTCCCCCCCCCCTTTGTCACGCTTTTCCTATACTTATAACATGCAATGTCACGCTTGCTCAAACCCCCCCTCCCCCCCTAGAGCGTGACATACTTTATGGATGACGCCTTATGAATACGAAGAAGCCAGCAGCTAAAATAAAATGAAAAGGGGTACCTAGCCAAGGAATGGTTGAGAACCGCTGATGCAATGGAATACCACCTTCAGGAAAAATACCATTTACCAATATGGATTGTTGTCAAACAATTCTGATTTAGGGAGCATTCTTCTATTACGTAACGCAAAAAAAAAGATTTTTGAATCTCCATATAAATTTAAAAAAAATTGTATGGTTGTCGGTTGATGGTTGTCAAACGAACGGGCCACTTTTTAGTTTGACACCCTCTTTACACAGAGTTCACACTTCCGACCAATTGTTTGGTTGGATAGTATGTGTGAGTCCCGTGTAAAAAGTGACAGTTCGTCACTATTTAGTTTGACTTTGTCAAACCAACGGGGTGCCAACTAAATGCTTAACAAGAAAGTAACGAACCACCGGGAGTTGGGTAAATTTCAATTTAAATCTGTCATCTCCGATGGTCAGTAAAAAAGTGATAAGTGTAGTATTGATCCTTGCACCGTAACTTGGATTTGGCCCGCACTTTTCTCTCGCACTTTTGACAACAAAATTTCCAAAAACTAGGCAACCAGCAGTTGTTTATTTACATTTCCAGTCGCAGTTTCCACCAAACTGGACATTCGCACTTTAAAATAGCGATTGACAGGTGAGCAACATCGGCTCGCTTTGATCATTTTTTGAGGAAATTAAAATTTCCCAAGCCAGTTTGACAAGTCGCACTATTGCGATCGATAGCAATAATTTAGTGCGAAGTCCAAGTTAGTGAGAATTGCGCAATAGTGTGATGCATGGATGAACCCCAATAGTCGATGTCAAACCATGTACCCCGTTGGTTGCTCAAAGTCAAACCAAAAAGTGACGAACTGTCACTTTTTACACGGGACTTACACTTACTATCAAACCAAACGTTTGGTAGTAGGTGTGAGATCTGTGTAAAAAAGGTGTCAAACTAAAAAGTGTCCCCGTACGTTTGACAACAGTTGGTGTCAAACCATCGGGGTGTCTGTGTACCAAAACCATATTTTTTAGCAATTAGGTTGAGGGCCATTGATAAATTACGTGATTTATTTTAGACCAGGAAAATTTTATCACAGAAAATAGTCCATACAGGCATAACAAATTACTGAAAGGGGAAACAATGTCTGAAATGTTACAACCACGTGGTTTATGGATGGTTCCTTATCATCTTTATCAAACCAGTCCAGTAGCTCTGACGTCTGATCATTACCGACCACCACGAAATACCTCTCTTCTGTCTGGTAGTGACCACCACGTTAAATGCAAAACCGCCCGTACTGCCCACGACCCGCCCGGACCCCCGAGGATCGCTCCAAACACCACCTTCGACGAGGTCTCAACCAGGGGGAGAAAGAGAGTGCTGAGCGGCCACCACACTGCGAAAGTGTTGCACAATCCTCCAGCAGCAGTCTCAGAGGACCCAGAGAGAGAGAACGAGAAGAAAGAGAGACGCAGACACACACACTCACACACACACGTACGCGCCAAAAACAGATCGCGGCCACACGCGGATATTGCTTCACTTCACATCACAACAACACAGATCAACACCAACAACAACAACAACAAACGAAGAAACTCACGATCGTCGACGAGTCCAGCAGCGTTTCGCGGGAGAGCCAAAGAGCGCGGCGGCACGATGCTGTGCTAAAGAAGGTCGAATTCAGACTGCGATCGATTCACTTTCGATTTTGAATAAAGCTCCGAGTTGAGCAGGAGGCTGTGACGGAGACGACGACGAGTTTGCAGGCGGCTCTCTTGCCGCACTGAGTTGAGATGTTTGGAGATCAAGTAGAAACATCCAAGTAGGCTTTGGCACGCGAAACATGTTGATGGTGAAGTCTTTTACGTGCACGCGCGTGAGCTTATACGCATCAAGCTTCTGGCGCGTTCTGAAAGCTGAACACGTGTGCTGGGCGAAAGACTTGTGCGCGCGTGAAACGTCAGTGCTGCTGGTTAAATAAAAAAAATATAAAAATACAAAAATACAAAAATACAAAAATACAAAAATACAAAAATACAAAAATACAAAAATACAAAAATACAAAAATACAAAAATACAAAAATACAAAAATACAAAAATACAAAAATACAAAAATACAAAAACACAAAAATACAAAAATACAAAAATACGAAAATACAAAAATACAAAAATACAAAAATACAAAAATACAAAAATACAAAAATACAAAAATACAAAAATACAAAAATACAAAAATACAAAAATACAAAAATACAAAAATACAAAAATACAAAAATACAAAAATACAAAAATACAAAAATACAAAAATACAAAAATACAAAAATACAAAAATACAAAAATACAAAAATACAAAAATACAAAAATACAAAAATACAAAAATACAAAAATACAAAAATACAAAAATACAAAAATACAAAAATACAAAAATACAAAAATACAAAAATACAAAAATACAAAAATACAAAAATACAAAAATACAAAAATACAAAAATACAAAAATACAAAAATACAAAAATACAAAAATACAAAAATACAAAAATACAAAAATACAAAAATACAAAAATACAAAAATACAAAAATACAAAAATACAAAAATACAAAAATACAAAAATACAAAAATACAAAAATACAAAAATACAAAAATACAAAAATACAAAAATACAAAAATACAAAAATACAAAAATACAAAAATACAAAAATACAAAAATACAAAAATACAAAAAAAAAATACAAAAATACAAAAATACAAAAATACAAAAATACAAAAATACAAAAATACAAAAATACAAAAATACAAAAATACAAAAATACAAAAATACAAAAATACAAAAATACAAAAATACAAAAATACAAAAATACAAAAATACAAAAATACAAAAATACAAAAATACAAAAATACAAAAATACAAAAATACAAAAATACAAAATAGCATTCCTTATGAATGATCCATAATTTGGAACCACTGTATACGGCGACTTGGGACACCTTCTAGTTCAGCGAAGAGAACTCCAAATGAAATGAAGAGCAATCCACAACCGTTTTGATCTAGAAACCATCCACGTCTCACCGTACCTGTTCAGGTGTTCACTCTTCACATGCTGTTAGCAAAAACATTGCAAATCACACCACTGCTGAGAATTTGGTCTCCCACGAGATGTTTGTATGACGTTACACTTAAAAGGTGGCTGCAATGGTATGTAAAGTAAAAAAAACCAACTGAGCTTCAGATGGGACGCGCAACGCTAATTTTACAATCGCCAACAAAGGTATGACTGGTTGGTGGCTTCTTTGCAAGTCTCTTGAGAGAACGTGAAGTTGCGGTGTTTAATGGACTCCAACTAACCAAATTTAAACATCTCCCAACACATGACCATTGAGATGCTGTGTCGCATGGAAATCAATGGAGTTACTTAAGGGCTTGGCTTTCAATTATAAACCTTAATATTTTGAATCTTATTTGTGTCAATAATACAGTTGAGCAATTCTCCACAAAATCGGTTTATTTTTTTAATTTTAATATTAGTATTTTCTAATTCGTCTGAAACATTTTTGGTGCCTTTGGTATGCCCAAAGAAGCCATTTTGCATCATTAGTTTGTCCATATAATTTTCCATACAAATTTGGCAGCTGTCCATACAAAAATGATATATGAAAATTCAAAAATCCATATCTATTGAAGGAATTTTTGGTGTCTTTGGCAAAGTTGTAGGTATGGATAAGGATTACACTGAAAAAAAATATACACGGTAAAATTTTGGTGATTTTTAAATTCACTTTTTGTCACTTAACCCTCTACAACCCAACCCCGCCTTTAGACGGGCTTCGATTTAAAAAATCACCAAAAATCCATTTTCAACCAATTTTTGATCTTTAAAAAGCATTGGAAAGAAGAACTCTTAAAATTTTAGAAAATGTATGGGTTGGAAGTTTTACTTGTTTTATGTGACTTCGCCAATGTTTTTAAAAATGACTTTTTTTTAAGGGTCAACTTTGGCTGTGTTTTTTACTAACATTTCCTATATTTTAAGTAAAAAGAAGTATGCAGTAATTTTTCTAGTGCCGCAGACTATGCCTCTACGCATTTATTTACAATTTAAATGATAATGCTGCCATTTTATAGCAGAAAATGTGAAAAACATGCAAAAAATTGAAAAAGTTACTGTAAAAACATGAAAAAATTAGATAGGCAAAATGTAATGATAGGAGGTGGTAGAATAGGCCAAATACTACCGAAAACAAACATAAACTAAACAAGATAAATGCAAATTAAAATACTAAAAATGAAACAAGAAAAACATGGATCGAAGTAGGTCGCGTAATAGGAAGGACGTAAAATTTTCGCTCGCGTCATTTTTGATGAAAAAAAGGTGCAGGTGGTTATGTTACACATGACCAGTATGACAAAGAACTTTGCAAGATGATTGTTGAAATTTTCGATTAGAATTTCCGGTCCAAATTTCTCCATGATTCCCATATAATTACGTCCTATCAAACTGAGGGGACGGAAATTGCAAGTGAAGCTAAAATAGAATTCAAGGTGAAATCAATCGACTTTCACTCACCACTCGAAAGTTACCAAGATGCTGAAATGTTTTTGCAAGGCTGTTGCAAGCAATCGGCGGCAGGAAAGTAAATTTTAACAGCAAACATTAAAACTGCCCTTTTCAGGGTTCTAATTGATTACAAAATAGTTTTTTTTTAAATTTCCAGAAACAGATTTTCGCAGCGGCACAAAAAAAATGCTTCGCAGCAATCTATTTATTACTTCAATTTATTTTTACTGCTTAGTTTTAGATAATGGCCAAATGCAACTTTTCATGTCCAGTATCGGAAACCATAAAGTTTGATACCCATATTGCCCCAACTCTTATGGTTCGGCAAATGTCCGCCATCGGAACATCCGCGGGGCCTCCGGCCACTCCGGATAGTTGCCACTACTGCCGATATGTCAAATTTCATGTCCAGTATCAAAAACCATAAAGTTTGATACCCATATTGCCCCAACTTTTATGGTTCGGCAAATGTCCCCCTTCGGAACATCCGCGGGGCCTTCGGCCACTTCGCATAGTGGCCACTACTGCCGATATGTCAAATTTCATGTCCAGTATCAAAAACCATAAAGTTTGATACCCATATTGCCCCAACTCTTATGGTTCGGCAAATGTCCCCCATCGGAACATCCGCGGGGCCTCCGGCCACTCCGGATAGTTGCCACTACTGCCGAAATGTCAAATTTCATGTCCAGTATCAAAAACCATAAAGTTTGATACCCATATTGCCCCAACTTTTATGGTTCGGCAAATGTCCCCCTTCGGAACATCCGCGGGGCCTTCGGCCACTTCGCATAGTGGCCACTACTGCCGATATGTCAAATTTCATGTCCAGTATCAAAAACCATAAAGTTTGATACCCATATTGCCCCAACTTTTATGGTTCGGCAAATGTCCCCCCATCGGAACATCCGAGGGGCCTCCGGCCACTTCGGATTGTGGCCACTACTGTCAAAATGTCAAAGTTCATGTCCAGTATCGAAAACCATAAAGTTTGATACCCATATTGCCCCAACTTTTATGGTTCGGCAAATGTCCCCCTTCGGAACATCCGCGGGGCCTTCGGCCACTTCGCATAGTGGCCACTACTGCCGATATGTCAAATTTCATGTCCAGTATCAAAAACCATAAAGTTTGATACCCATATTGCCCCAACTCTTATGGTTCGGCAAATGTCCGCCATCGGAACATCCGCGGGGCCTCCGGCTACTCCGGATTGTGGCCACTACTGCCGAAATGTCAAATTTCATGTCCAGTATCAAAAACCATAAAGTTTGATACCCATATTGCCCCAACTCTTATGGTTCGGAAAATTTTCCCTCATCGGAACACCCCCCGGGGACTCGGGCCCCTCCGAATTGTGGCCACTAGGTGTGAGCAAACTCGTGTAGGGCGACAGGTAGCTGCACTGCAGAAACCAGATGCACACAAATGAAGCGCTCCAGCCCGCGTTTGTGTGTATGCGTAATTCGGTGCTCTTTCAAGCACCAAACTCGATTTCCCTTCCGCACACACAAACACTCACTACCGTACCCAACCAGATTTTTGAAGAATACTCTTTCGTGTGAATTGGCTCTGAAAAGGGCCATTTTAACGTCCTATGACGTTGATAAAACCATGCGATGATGACACTCCAAGTTTGCTCCAAGTTGCCGGCAATTTTCCCTCCAGCGCCTGCTCTGCCTCTCTTTCCAGAACAATTCTCTCCTTCCTCTCGGCGGCTCTGCTGTGCTGCTGCTGCTTCTCGATCCTCCTCGTGCAAAGCTTCGGACTTGTTTGAGCTTCGACCGGTGGCGCGGCGCTCTTTTATAACCTCGCTTGGCTGTGACGGCTCGACACTTTCGAAGCAGTGGCAGAGAGCAAAATTTGCTAAGTGCTAGATACTTGAATCTGATTAATGTGTTCGGGAAAGGTTGCGCTCAACCAATCAGCGACCGGGATTACTCCGGTCTGATTTTTTATTTTCGTCTTAACTTTTAAGTACTTTAACAAAGTTTTATCAACTTTACGAGGTAGTCTACTTGTACTTTAAGACTTCCTCTTTCGTTTGGTGGGTAAAACATAAAGATTGTTTGATAGGGGGGGAAGATATAAGCATTTGAAAGACGACACAAATCGTTACACTTTCGCTTCGCGAAATTTTGGATTGACACCCGTAGACAGTGCCCTTAGGACAAAGTTCTTTGTCAAAATATTTTCAGTTAAAATTAATGAAGATTTCTCGGATTTCTCGGAGTCGTCGGTTACGTTCGTCCCGTGGTCCCTCGCGTACCGTTAAATCTCCGATGAAGAGGAGGAATGTCCCCCATCAATTGAACTACTGTTTTCAAAAGAGGAAAAGTTTGTTTGTGGATAAAAATCAGCTGGGTCGAGTGTAGCAAAAGCTTTATAAAGAATATTCCGTGTGTTTTACGCAGTGCCAGTTGGAACCGTTTTGGCACTAGTTCTAGAAAATGTAGTTTTGTGTTCAGCAGCATCATGAAATGGCATGTTCCGTGAAGTGAGGACAAACTCCGTTCGGAAACGGGGCCGGAGATGGATTCGGAGACATAGTGGCGTTCCGAGGGCCAGAGTGGGTTCTGAACTGAAGTAATTGCCTGGCTGCCCTCTAAAATATCAAGGATTTAGCTGAGGAGGCAAGTTTGCTGCGCAAATGATTTCGAGTCATGAAGACTAGTTCTAGAAAAAACGCAAGCCATCATCGAGGAATTCGGTGAGATCAGTCCATTTTAAATCCTTATCAGACCTCATCTTAACTGAACTCGCATTCACTTTCTCTGCCCTCAACTTGCTCTCCATCTGCCTTGACTTTTCCTTATTCCTGATTTTCAGTTCTAATTTTGCTTCTCCCATCTGTTTCTTTTATGTCATTGTGAGGGGATCATCGATCCATCCGCATTGACATACTATCTTTTCATTTTTCTTCTTGTCTTTCCTTACATTTTCTCTTTTTTCACACTTACTACCAGTCTTTGTGAGGGGATACTGAGCTCGATTTGCTCTCCATCCGCATTGACCTTTTCTCATCTATGATTTTCCTTTTTATCAGTAGTTAGAATCAAAGCCGGGGATCGGGGAGGGAGCATCAGGGCAGTGGACAGTATGCTGTAATGGCGGAAACTGGACGTGGATAGTGGAAGACCAGAACTACGTCGCAAGGGGAAAATAGTTTATTAATTGAACAATTCTTAAGGATTGTCTAATTACTACATCTATTGACCTCTGTCAGTTTCCAGCTGTCTGCCGCGCCCTTTTAGGCCCCCAACAGGGTGCGAGCCCTGTTTTTCAGCTTTGTCAGACTTCTTTCGGAGTTATTGGATGTTACTGTCGGAAGGAGATTCTTTCCCCTGAGGACACCGTGAGTGATTTTGCTTGTACGCGCCCAACAACCCCCTTTTGGCCCTTCATACGACAGTAATTTGAAGATGCTCCCTTTAAGTCTGAGCCACTGCAATTCTAGGCAACCGCTACATAGGTCATCCTTGTGGCCCTGTTGGTTATCACATCATATCACATCATATAAAAATGAAACAAGAAAAACATAAAACAAGAGAAGTAAAGTTTTTCGTAGAACAAAAGTTGCTCAAAATGACCTCCTGAACACGGGAAAAATAAAAATATTCGAAAAAAAAATTTGGGTATTAGAGGGTTAAACTTGATATGCAGAATACATCATTTTAAAATAACATCAAATGCCAACTTTTCAGAAAATTACCAAAACGGGCATAAAATCTGTGACCGAGTTATAAATTTTGGAAACAATACTGATTTAAAAAAAATCGAAATATTGGTCGCAAAAAATTTTCAACTTCATTTTGCGATGTAAAATTGAATTTGCAATCAAAAAGTACTTTAGTGAAATTTTGATAAGTTATAGCCATTTTTAGGTAACTTTTTTGAAAATAGTCACAGTTATTCATTTTTGAAAATTAGTGCCCATGTTTGCCCACCTTTGGAAAAAAAATATTTTTGAAAAGCTGAGCAAATTCTCTGTATGTTGCTTTTTGAACTTTGTTGATACGACCTTTAGTTGCTGAGATATTGCCATGCAAAGATTAAAAAACAGGAAAATTTATGTTTTCTAAGTCTTACCCAAACAACCCACCATTTTCTAATGTCGATATCACAGCAAGGGACCATCCATAAACCACGTGGACAGCTTAGAGGGGGGGGGAGGAGGTTGGCGATTGTTCACGCTCCATACAAAAAAGATTTAATTTGTATGGAAATTGAGGGGGGGGGGGAGGTTGAGATAACCAAAAAAGTGTCCACATGGTTTGTGGATGGTCCCCAACTAATGGTCCGATTTACAATGTTAAAATATTAAACATTCGTGATATTTTCCAATATTTTCAATTTTAATATATCAAGACTTATATTTCAAAAGGGCGTAATATTGAATGAATTGCTCAGTTAGCTTAAGACTATGAAAAGGTTGAATGTTAGTTTGTTCATTAAGTTTATTTTCGATTAAATGTTGAATCCCAACTAGTTAAGTTTTTTAGTATACCTAAAAAGTTACCATACGCAATTAAAAAAACAATTACGTACAAATTTTTCTGCAAAATTTTGTCGAATCTGAAATCTTCTGCAATAGAAATCTGATTTCAAAAACTCAAAACTCCCTAAGTGCACGCAACCCACCCCTGACTGAAAAGTCCGTCGGACGTCCGTCGTTTGTCGTCCGTGCAATTGTACGACGTCGCACGACAATGTCGTGCGACATTCGCACGAATGTCATACGGTTTTGCACCAAAATGTCGTATTTGTCGTGCGATCGATCATCGAAATTGTTCGACATTGTCGTACGACATTCGACCGACGTCGCACGGTTTTGTTATTTAGGTTGTCGTGCCTTTGTCGTGTGCTGTTTTTTCAGGTTTTTAGGTTATGTTGCAGTTAAAAAATAGATGATTGTTTATTATTTTATTTATTTTTATGTAATTTGCACATTTCCCCACAGTAAAAAATCAATTATTTCATTATACTTGTTGTGTCGCGGATCTTCACGTACATCTTGGTGTCGTCTTCCGGTTGGTCTTCCAGTTCTCCTCGTCGCTTGGCATCTTGGCCGGAATTTTTTGGCGTTGTCTTCCGGGTCCGGATTTTGTCAGCCATCTTTTCGAGCCGACGCCAGCGTGCGGGGCAGCATCTTGATCAAGAAGGACTATTGCTCCTCGACTAGCCGCAGATACGGCGGGGTGCGGCGCCACCGTTTATGTCCCATGGATTGATGGCCACCGGAGTACGGGACAACGTCGGTTTACGAACTTCTGGAGCAGGTGTTTTTGCGGTCGTTACAGCTTCCGTTCAACAAGCTGCGTGGGACAACACGGAGACGCTGGGTTGTTAGCAGGATCAGATTGGAATATTATTGGTTACCTGAAAAAAGATAACGTCATTCGGCTGAATAATCATATCCAAATCATATCTAGAGTTTTGTTGTTGAAACAAAGGGAATCTCATGACAGATATCATACTCAAAAAATCTGTGAAAATTCATAAAATAATTAATTGTGGAATATTCAAAAGTTTAACTTTCAATGTAAAATTTTGAAAACAAATTAATTAAAAAAGGAGTTAATTAAACCTTATTTTTCTCAGAAAATAAAGATTAAAGCAAATTAAAGACAAAAAAAATTTTCTAACATTTTAAATTTCAAATTAAAAATCAACATTAACGCAAGTTTTATGGAGAAACCCCATCTGGACCTGTTTAAATATTTTTGATTTTTTTTTAAATGCATGTGTTTCTGAAAACCCCAAAGTCCATGCTTTGAAGAAGCTAAGAACTTAAAAGACTTTAAATAATTTTAAAATGTTCGAATGTTTAAATTAATCGTAAAAATTCAAAATATCTGAATAATTTAAAAATTAAATTTAATGTTTGATATTTTTGAAATTTACAAATATCAAATAATCAAGAATACACTCAAAACCCGATGGTTTGACACAAACTGTTGTCAAACGAAAGGAGTCACTTTTTAGTTTGACACCCATTTTACAAACGAAAAAGTGACCAACCACCGGGGGCTGAGTGTAATACAACATAAAAATTTAAGAGATTAAAAATTGTAGAACCTAAGAATTCAAAATTATTAATTTTTTTTTTAGAATTTAGAGTTTTAGAACTTTAAAATTCTGAAATACTAAAATTCTTAATTTCTATAAATCTTTAATTCTAAAATTTTAAGATCACAAAATTCTAAAATTAAAAAAAAATTAATCCTAAAATTCTTAAAAAATCTAAAAATTCTAAAAAATTCTAAAATTACAAATTTTAGAATTTTAGAATTTTAGAATTTTAGAATTTTAGAATTTTAGAATTTTAGAATTTTAGAATTTTAGAATTTTAGAATTTTAGAATTTTAAAATTTTAGAATTTTAGAATTTTAGAATTTTAGAATTTTAGAATTTTAGAATTTTAGAATTTTAGAATTTTAGAATTTTAGAATTTTAGAATTTTAGAATTTTAGAATTTTAGAATTTTAGAATTTTAGAATTTTAGAATTTTAGAATTTTAGAATTTTAGAATTTTAGAATTTTAGAATTTTAGAATTTTAGAATTTTAGAATTTTAGAATTTTAGAATTTTAGAATTTTAGAATTTTAGAATTTTAGAATTTTAGAATTTTAGAATTTTAGAATTTTAGAATTTTGGAATTTTAGAATTTTAGAATTTTAAAATTTTAGAATTTTAGAATTTTAGAATTTTAGAATTTTAGAATTTTAGAATTTTAGAATTTTAGAATTTTAGAATTTTAGAATTTTAGAATTTTAGAATTTTAGAATTTTAGAATTTTAGAATTTTAGAATTTTAGAATTTTAGAATTTTAGAATTTTAGAATTTTAGAATTTTAGAATTTTAGAATTTTAGAATTTTAGAATTTTAGAATTTTAGAATTTTAGAATTTTAGAATTTTAGAATTTTAGAATTTTAGAATTTTAGAATTTTAGAATTTTAGAATTTTAGAATTTTAGAATTTTAGAATTTTAGAATTTTAGAATTTTAGAATTTTAGAATTTTAGAATTTTAGAATTTTAGAATTTTAGAATTTTAGAATTTTAGAATTTTAGAATTTTAAAATTTTAGAATTTTAGAATTTTAGAATTTTAGAATTTTAGAATTTTAGAATTTTAGAATTTTAGAATTTTAGAATTTTAGAATTTTAGAATTTTAGAATTTTAGAATTTTAGAATTTTAGAATTTTAGAATTTTAGAATTTTTGAATTTTAGAATTTTAGAATTTTAGAATTTTAGAATTTTAGAATTTTAGAATTTTAGAATTTTAGAATTTTAGAATTTTAGAATTTTAGAATTTTAGAATTTTAGAATTTTAGAATTTTAGAATTTTAGAATTTTAGAATTTTAGAATTTTAGAATTTTAGAATTTTAGAATTTTGGAATTTTAGAATTTTAGAATTTTAAAATTTTAGAATTTTAGAATTTTAGAATTTTAGAATTTTAGAATTTTAGAATTTTAGAATTTTAGAATTTTAGAATTTTAGAATTTTAGAATTTTAGAATTTTAGAATTTTAGAATTTTAGAATTTTAGAATTTTAGAATTTTAGAATTTTAGAATTTTAGAATTTTAGAATTTTAGAATTTTAGAATTTTAGAATTTTAGAATTTTAGAATTTTAGAATTTTAGAATTTTAGAATTTTAGAATTTTAGAATTTTAGAATTTTAGAATTTTAGAATTTTAGAATTTTAGAATTTTAGAATTTTAGAATTTTAGAATTTTAGAATTTTAGAATTTTAGAATTTTAGAATTTTAGAATTTTAGAATTTTAGAATTTTAGAATTTTAGAATTTTAGAATTTTAGAATTTTAGAATTTTAGAATTTTAGAATTTTAGAATTTTAGAATTTTAGAATTTTAGAATTTTAGAATTTTAGAATTTTAGAATTTTAGAATTTTAGAATTTTAGAATTTTAGAATTTTAGAATTTTAGAATTTTAGAATTTTAGAATTTTAGAATTTTAGAATTTTAGAATTTTAGAATTTTAGAATTTTAGAATTTTAGAATTTTAGAATTTTAGAATTTTAGAATTTTAGAATTTTAGAATTTTAGAATTTTAGAATTTTAGAATTTTAGAATTTTAGAATTTTAGAATTTTAGAATTTTAGAATTTTAGAATTTTAGAATTTTAGAATTTTAGAATTTTAGAATTTTAGAATTTTAGAATTTTAGAATTTTAGAATTTTAGAATTTTAGAATTTTAGAATTTTAGAATTTTAGAATTTTAGAATTTTAGAATTTTAGAATTTTAGAATTTTAGAATTTTAGAATTTTAGAATTTTAGAATTTTAGAATTTTAGAATTTTAGAATTTTAGAATTTTAGAATTTTAGAATTTTAGAATTTTAGAATTTTAGAATTTTAGAATTTTAGAATTTTAGAATTTCAGAATTTTAGAATTTTAGAATTTTAGAATTTTAGAATTTTAGAATTTTAGAATTTTAGAATTTTAGAATTTTAGAATTTTAGAATTTTAGAATTTTAGAATTTTAGAATTTTAGAATTTTAGAATTTTAGAATTTTAGAATTTTAGAATTTTAGAATTTTAGAATTTTAGAATTTTAGAATTTTAGAATTTTAGAATTTTAGAATTTTAGAATTTTAGAATTTTAGAATTTTAGAATTTTGGAATTTTAGAATTTTAGAATTTTAGAATTTTAGAATTTTAGAATTTTAGAATTTTAGAATTTTAGAATTTTAAAATTTTAGAATTTTAGAATTTTAGAATTTTAGAATTTTAGAATTTTAGAATTTTAGAATTTTAGAATTTTAGAATTTTAGAATTTTAGAATTTTAGAATTTTAGAATTTTAGAATTTTGGAATTTTAGAATTTTAGAATTTAAGAATTTTAGAATTTTAGAATTTTAGAATTTTAGAATTTTAGAATTTTAGAATTTTAGAATTTTAGAATTTTAGAATTTTAGAATTTTAGAATTTTAGAATTTTAGAATTTTAGAATTTTAGAATTTTAGAATTTTAAAATTTTAGAATTTTAGAATTTTAGAATTTTAGAATTTTAGAATTTTAGAATTTTATTCTAAGTGTTTGAAATAAAAAAAAGATATTGCTTTTACCTTTTTGTAATCTGCATTTTTTCAATTTGTTATAATTTTATTATAAATATTTTTTTCATTTAAAAAAATATTTTTGTAAACCTTTTAAATATATTTTTTTTGTAATCTGCTTTGTTTTCAACCTTTTTTATTTAAATTAATTTTATTTTTTCGGTAAAAAAAATAAAATATAAAAAAAACTGTAAAATATTAGAGAATTCAGGATGTTGGTAGTTTTTAAATATTGAAACTCATCATCAAGATGTTCCTGGCGGAGCACTTACACCATTCCAAAAATCCGTTTTTTCAATGTTAACTACTTTTTAGGTAATTAAAAATGTATAAAAAGTTCTGGGCCTTAAAGGGTTAAATCAGAGATACTAAAAATTTAATTGAGGAGTAAATTTTTGATTTGTCAAATGGTAGAGTTTTTTATTATACAATTCTGAAGTCCAATAATCATAACACCCAATATTAGCCCTCATACTTCCGGTCTTCCAAGCTCACTCCCGATACTTTGAAATGCGCCTCTTCCATCATTTCAATGACTTGAAGCAACAGTTCTATTGATTAAAACATCCGGTGGATCAGAAACGCCGCCACGAGATGATTATTCTGTACCCCTTTTTCTCTTACCTTGGGTAGAACTTTTGACATTCGGTGATTCATCCTCCTCCTCCTTTGGAATGAACCATATCCTCCATAAGCTCGGTTCCTTCCGGTCCTGTCTTCCGCCACGAAGACCTGGCCCGCCGGATTCATGCGTCTCGTCCTCCTCCGACATCGCCACGAAGACAGAATTCTGAATATCTGGAACATAAGAAACTATAATTTGGCCACTTGCCCACTCCGGCCGGAACTTTCCGACAGAAAAAGAAGCACAACTTACCGGTCAAAATCCTTCCGAAGCCCAACATCAACAATAACTGGTTCGATTCGGTTGCATTCAAGTCCAAACAAGACCAACTGAAGAGAACTGTCAAACTGTTTGCGTCGACGAAAATCGTGACGTCGAATTGAAGGGAAATCGATGGAAAAAACAATGTCGGGCATGTCGAGTGTTTGTCGTACGTTTGTCGTCCTTTCGACCAATCGATATCGAAACGGTAAAACCAAAACCGCGCGACAGCTTGTACGACGTGCGACATTTTTCAAACAGGGACTTTACAGCAAACGCTTCTCTTTTAAACAAACGCTTCCCATCAGCCAACCGTTCGCCGCGGCAGCTCTGTGCCTTAAAACTGTCATCGCTCGTTTTGTTGTGACTTTTCTCCGCGCGTTTGACAGCCAGCCAGCCAAGGCCGCTGCCGCGAATGTTTTGATTCGGTTGCCATCGTTTGGCCATCAGTTTTTCGATTATTTCGTGCGCGAGGGATGAAAATTTCGTAAATTTCACGGGAATTTAATGTGAAAGTGAGCTTTGGGTGCATTTCGGGATAATTTGGGTGCGAATTTTGGTGGTTTTGGTTTGGAGCACGCTATTGGGGTAAAATGTCCTCCTTCACCGAATCCGGTCTGGTGAAGAAGCTGTCGGAGCTGAACCCGAGCCAGCAAAGTATCCAGACGCTGTCGTTGTGGCTGATCCACCACCGGAAGCACCACTCGATCATCGTGAAAACCTGGCTAAAGGAGCTGCATAGGGGTAAGTACAGTTTTGGTGACCCACTTCCGGTACCTAACCTGACTTCTCGTTCCGGCAGTGTCCTCGTCGAAGAAGCTGACCTTCATGTACCTGGCCAACGACGTGATCCAGAACAGCAAAAAGAAGGGCCCGGAGTTTGGCAAGGAGTACGAGAATGTGTTGCTGAAGGCGTTCAAGTTGATTGCCGGATCCGGGCCGGAAGAGAAGACGATCCACAGCTTGAACCGGATCCTGAACATCTGGGGCGAGCGGGGCGTGTACGACGAGCCGAGAATCAAGGAATATTCAGCTGCATTGAACCAAAGGGAAAAGAGTCCGGCTGCCACGGCCACCGCCGCCACTCCGAGCAAGAAAAACGGCGAGGAAAAGCGTGAAAAGCGGAAGCAGGAGGGAGGCGATTCCAACGGCCACGGTCATAAGAAAAAGTCCAAGAGTTCGTCGAGCAGTTCGGCGACGGCCAACTCTGGCAGCAGCGCCGCCCCCGTCGAGAAGAAACCCGCCAAGAGCGAAGTGACCATCGAGGTGAACGGCAAGGTTGAGACGCACGTGACGCTGAGTCCGCACCAGCCGGACGGCGATCCGCCCGAGCCGGAGGAGCTGATTCGCGTCATCCAGGAGCTGGAGAACTCGGCCTCGAGCGATGCGGCGGTGCGCGAGCGGATCGCGAACCTGCCACCGGAGGTTTCGGAGCTGTCGGCGCTGGCCAAGCTCGAGGACAAGGAGGCGGCGATGCGGTTGGCGGTGAAGGTAGGATTACAGTTCTATTTGTCCCTCCCGTGAAACATTCGTTATTCGCTTGACGAGCTCTACCCCAACAACAAAACTACTTTCCCTAACACGGACGTGAATTCCAAGTACACTTACATGCCTTCTTTCACCCTTTACTGTAAAGTTCATCTTTACAATGACATTGAGGCCACATTTTTAAAGCGAATTCAGTGGACGCGTTAAAAAATATGGCTAACACCCTTGCCCTTGCTCCTTACTGTTTTGATGCAGCAAAGTTACTTGGGCATCATGTTCGAAAAGCGGACCTTAACTGTGGGTGGGTAAAATACCCTTTCCCGCAGTTCCTCTTATTCCATGCCCCGTCTATTATAACGGTCAGACATACACATCCTTCAGCATCTACAAACCCATTTTTCTTAGCGATGTCAATCTTTTTTAGGAGTCTGTTAATTCTTTCTTTGTGTCCCCTTCAAATTCGGAGGCAGCTTTTTTGTACATTTTTGAAATGTTTTGTTGTTGCAAGTTTGAACGTTCATAGTTTTCAGCAATTCACATGAGTTTGAGAAGTTTGATCCTTTTATAAATTGAAACATAAAAGAAATTGTTCTGAAATAAACAAGCAAAGGGAAGTATTGTCATTCCAAGCTGAAACCAGCCGTCGATCCCACGGAATATTAGTCATCACCACACAATATTTGGCACTAAACTCATTCCAAATATGCACCAAAATATGCTAGTAAGTTTAGAAGCAAGTTTTCGCCTTCCTCGGCTATTAAATCAGTCGAAATTTTTTTTTTAATTGACTTCTTAATTTGACGTCCTAGACTCAGATATAAGCTAATTACATTGCTCATAACTGAAAAATAATATTTTTTTCAGTGTAGTATAGTAACCTGAATAGTAAATTAGCTTAAATCTGTAAGCTCATACTTTCAATTGAAATGTGGTCAAAGACAAACTTATGGGAAATTGGACGAGCTTTCCGGTAAAAATATTTTCGAGAATGAAAAATCAAGTCTGTCATATAGAAATTGCCAAAAACCATCAAAAAACCTATTTTTTCAACATTTTTATTTTTAAAACCGCTGTAACTTCACAAGGATTGGACTTAGGACAATGGTCAATATGGAGACTTTTATGTAAAATTGTCTGGAGAATCGACTCTCGTGTTCGGATTTTGAAAATTTTGATGTTTAGAGCACTTTTGAAAAAAAAAACAGTTTCAGTAAATGATTTTTGTATTTTTTTTATTTTTTTGTATATTTTTGAAAGAAAAAAAAGGTGCAGTGGTAATGCTACAGACATAACCATAATGACGAAGAACTTCGGACACAAACGTATATGAAAAGTTTTAAGAATTATGATTTGCATTCCTTCATATTTAGTCCATTGAATAATTTTATGAAATTCAGAAAGGGGGATTTAATGTTGGATTTTATTTATTTATAAACAATTATTTGTTTAAGAATGACTCTTTCGTGATTTCCGGTGCAATAGTCCTGAATAGACCAGATGTATATGAAATTCTGAGAGCAGAACTAGAATTGATTCAAAATCTGCCAGTCGTGAGATATCCGTCCGCTAATTTCCTTACGGAAGTATGAATGGTTAATCTGGAACGAAATAAAGTAATAGATTAATTCCAGATTGTTCTTTTTGTGTTGCATTTCGTTAGTTTGCTTTGGTTTGATTTTGCGATGAGTAACTCTTTCGTGAGATATTTGGTGGTCCTGAAAAGGACCGTTTGTTTTGAGTGCCCTGAAAAGAAAATTTGATTAGTGGTGATCCTGGGGCTGTCGTCTGTGGTGTTTTTGGGATGTTCGTCCTTCCTGTCATTCGTCCTTCCTGTCGCTCGTCCTTCCTGTCAATCGTCATCGTTATAGTGGGTTTAAATCTGAAAATAAATGGATGATCTCTGCAAAGATCTTGATCGGTAGATTTGTTGAAATTAGTAGAGGTGTTATTTATGTGAATTCGTATGTATGTGTGTATATGTTTACGTGTATGTGTGAATGTATGTGTGTGTAGAAGAGTTTAAATATTTAATCAATGGGAGAAATATCATTGGGTGGTGGGAAAGGAGGGGGGGGGGGGATTTAAGTGTAACATAACTTAGTTTTAAAGTATGCACTGTTCACTTCAGCTTAACCTATTATGTACATTTCATTGGATCCCTATGTGTTTGTGTATTATTGTAAGGGGAAGGAGGTTATGTAGTTGTGTCAATGTCTCAATAGTAACAATGAATTCAATTTGACCTTAATCTAATAAATGAACAGTTCATTGTGAGTGTGTGTTAGTGTCAGTGAGGTAAGAAATTTAACAATAAATTTTCTTCTTCGGTTTCATTTTTGTCTTCTGTTGGTGTAGATGCTGTTGTCAAATCCAGGTTGTAGTTGTTGTAGTCGAATCCAGGTTGTAGTCAAATCCAGGTTATAGTTGTGCGCAATCAGTCATGCGCAGAGGACAGCTGTTCAGATCGCCTGAGATGGTTCGGATGCTGCTGGTCTTAGGAGAGACAACATCGGCCGATGATAAGAGAAATATGCAATGTACCGCGTGACCTCCGCCGTCATGTTCTTTGTGAACGTAAGGTCAAGAGCTGTACCACCAAGTGTGGTCGTCTTCTTCGTATCATTGCACAAACTCAGCATGAAATGTTCTCGCATATAACCCACAAAGTCTGCACTATCCTGCTTGGTGATGTCAAGATTGAAGTCTCCGGTAACCACCATTGGCGTATCCACGTAGGCAGTACGAATCAAATTGCGAGCAAGGAACCATATTTTCTGCTTCGTTGTGGTTCCTGGGGAGATGTATACTGATACCAGCAGTACTTCAGTACCCATCACCATCACCTTTGCTGCACAAATATCTCCGTACTTTTCTGCCTTGCCGAATTCTTGGTCGCGTTCGTTGCCCACCACTTCAAGCGTATGAGGGACTGCCAAGGTAGTATCCGGATCGGTCGTATTCTGGTAGATTGCAACACCTCCCGATCGCACACGAACCCGCTTCGATTGGATGATACAGGTAAACCCTTCTATTTCCTCTGAGGAGTGGTCATCCAGCCACGTCTCACTCAGTGCTAGAAAGTGAACCTTGGGAAGTATGGGATCGGTGGTTATATCCAACTTGTGAGCTCTCAAACTCTGTACGTTGATGGTCATCAACGTGGTGGCAGGTCCGCTGCTCTCTAAGACCTCACCCACTTCGTCCACAATGGTGCGCAAACGGTTATTCTGCAAACGCTTGTACTCGTTACGCAGTTCTCGCATTTTTGGGCTGTCACAGCCTTTCGCATGGTGGAACTTGAAGTCTCCCTTTGAGTTGGTCAAAAAGAGGCCCTGCAGCGACTTCACACGTGATAAACCGACGTACACCATTTGCTGATCCTGGGACTTATCATAGTCGTACACAATCTTATCAAAGGTTCCACCTTGAGATTTGTGTATGGTAAGGGCATTAGCTGGTACAACCGGGAACTGTATGCGCTTGCATTTAATGCGGTTACCCAGATCGATGTTTGCGGATCGCTTCACGATTGGAGTCCAATCTGACTGCAAGATGTCGGGTCGTGTGCGTATCATAGGCTCCACCTCTTTCCTCGCAATGATCCCGATCTGCGCGTTTTCAAATTTGATCCAAAGTCTCATGATGCGATCCTCTGAGTCATCAACGCCCTCTTCGACATACATCAAGTCCCCAATTGCACCATTCACTATGCCATCTTCCACATTGACATTTGTGGTGACCATGTAAGGCATTCCAGGACAGAACTTAGTTGTATACTGCAAACCTGCCGTTTCAGCCAGACTCATCTTGTAGAGTTTGATACGAGCAGTTGCCAGTTGCTCTGCAGTCTTGTATCCCACAAAGGTGTCGTCTGCTGTGTAATCTAGCCCGTCAATGTTTCTCAGCGCTTCGTTGTTGTAGCTGGTTACGTCAATGTTCCGATGGAACAGTCGTACCGCCCCGCTAGTGTCCTCCTTGCTCAGATCCTCTTTTGTGAAGAAACGGCTCTCGATCAGTTTGGTTTCATCGGCGGTCAGTTTCAGCCCATTACCAATCTTGGTAAGAATGTCCGAAAACTGCTTATCCGCCTGACGCATAACCCGTTTGAGCTCGTGAAACATCAACGATTGCCACACCACAGCGCCACATATGGTATTAGACGGAGGCTTGAACACGGCGCGAGCATTGACTGGGGGCAACTGCATCACATCTCCACTCACCAACACATTCACACCTCCATATGGAACATCATAGATCATGTAAACATCCTGGAGGCGTATGTGTGCGGTATTCAGGGTGTGGGCGCCAACCATGCTGACCTCATCGATGATGTGAAACTTGATATTCTGCATCTCGTTCCTGTACATCTGGAGCGTTTCGAAATTCATCTTCGTTGCCTGGCGAGACATGGTGATGTGGTAAGCGTGGTGCAGGGTGGTTCCACCAATTGCGCTGGCTGCTTTTCCAGTCGAAGCTGAAGCTACATACGCATTGTCGCGGGAGTTGTGAGTTTGGCTGTACCGATTGATCGTTTCCATAAGCGCACGCAATACGAAGGTTTTGCCGCTTCCTGCCGGACCGGTCAAGAAAACCTGCAGCGGCTCGTGCTCTTCGTAGCAATGCATCAGATGGATTACGTGCAGAATCAATGCCCGTTGCTCTGCATTCGTAGCTCGCATCATCTCACAATATGCCTCCTTCGACAACACGTTTGTGCGTTGCTTGATGACAGATCTTAAACCTCTTGTGGGCAGCAGCTCAAAGTCATCATTATTCGGCTGCATGATGACTGTCCGCACCAGCTCGTCGTGCTTTTCGGTTGCTGCGTTGTTCTCCGCTCCATCCTCCAAGTTCGCAATAGTGCGCAGATACTCCTCGACCGTTTGCTCCATATTCAACTCACAGTCGTATTCCTTACGCTTTGCCAAGAGTTGTTCCTCATGCAAATCGTACAACTGGAGGAACTTATTGTGGTCGAGAACATCCACCACCTCATTACGAAATGGCAGAAACAGGAGAACAGATTCGCGCTTATACTCAGTAAGCTCGCTCATACCGAATCCGCGCCAACGCAGCACCCTTGGCTGTGTCCTTTTCTTGTAGCTGTTTTTACCTCTTTCCTGAGAATACCAAGCTACGAACTCAGCCAAGCAGACGTCTTCCAGGCCTTCACGCTCTTCGTACTTCTCGATGATGTTCTTGTTCCACACATCTGTCGAGTCATCGCCAACTCCTTCTGCATCCATGGTCTTGAAGTGCTTCCTGCTTCTTGTCCGGTCTTGGGGCCACGCAGTTGGAATGAACTCAACTTTCTTACTTGCCTCGGACATCGGCAATCGCAGTAGGAACCAGGCTGCTTCCTGAGCGCACATCTCCACGGCTCCAAGCATCTTCAGGCTGATCTTCTTCAGCATCTCGCCGTAGTCCATCTCGGGGTTCTGCTCTTGCATGAGGATCAGCTCTCGGTGCAATCCACTAACACCACGATTGGACTTGTTGACGTACTCTACCAGGTAGTGGCAAAGTTTCTTTTCGTCAACAATAAACTGGAGATCCATGTTCGAACGCAGCTTGTCCGCAATCCATGCGTTGAACGGATTCGTTCGCAGTTCCTTTTCATCCATCGAGCGCTTGTAGAAGACCGTAGGCTGTTTCAGCGATGCACTACATCCAGGTAGTACTCGTATGTACACTCGCAGTGGGCCAGATAGTCCTCAATCGTATCGAATACCATTGTTGCCAGGACATCACGCATTTCCTCAGCGCGTTTCTTCAACTCTTTGCGGCGACTGTCGTCAGCCTTAAGAGGAAGCAAGACCCGTTGTTCCTTCATGGGCCAGTACGGTATATTGAACCGACAGCGCTTTTCCCCTCGCTTTGTGCAAGTGAACGTGCAACGATGAACCTGCTTAGTAGCCGTCTGCGTGGGAAGGTCCTCGAATCTAATGGAAGTGATGGTGTTGATCAGTTCCAGAGTAGCAGGCATGTGCTCGGAAGCAGGTTCCTTGGGATCGTTGGCGAGCCAAAGCACTGCATGGCAGTGGGGACTACCGCGATGCTGGAACTCAATCCGTTTGAAGTAATCGACGACGTAGTACTTCCCGAACGGACTATGAGTTTTCGAACCCAAGATCAAGAGGATGACTTCGATCAGCTTGTTGAAATAGAGGCAGCACGTGACTGGATCTTCACTGACCAATACTGCTCTTTGAAGTGCTGTTAGTTGCTCCATCGGTTCTGTCAAGTCGATCCTGTTCTCTTGATCCGAGAGCTTGTACAGTATCTTCAGCAGTTCGGGCCAGTGAGTCTCGTTAGCACTCATAGTCAAGAAAACCGTTGGCTTTCCCAGCTGTCGAATCATGGCGAACAAATCTTTCTCCCGTATCTGCCAGTACAATGCCGAGTTCGGAATCGATTTCAGCCACGCGAAGTTCCTCTCGATAAGGCTCTGCATGAACTGCGGGTCACTGAGTTGAGCACGGGTCACATTGTTCGTACCTTGGACCCTAAAGGAGCTCGAAACTCCATCGTGAACCCGAAGACGCATGATCTTAACACCCATGTACAGGATGTGAGTCGGCTTTGCTCCACGCCGGTCACGTCGTCTAGTTTCACTGGTAGCCTTATCGTAAGGAGTAACGCGAACCCCTTTCCTGTACGATCGTATTTTTCCTTGGTAGATTCCGGGAAAAGAAAGCTCTTCTGCATACTGATCGTACACGATGGAAGTCGGCATTCGGTTCTGACCAGGAGCAATATTAAGACTCATGTCCTCGTTCCATAAGACGGTCTGTTGCTGTCCTGTGAACAATTCCGCTTCAGTTTCGAGTACGTCAAGTGCAATTTGGTCGTTCTGCTGGGGAATTCTTGGGACATCTCTTGGGACATCCACGACTTCCGATACTTCCAGCTCAACCATTTCCTCACCGTCAGTACCTTCTGGTACATCTGGTTCTATGAGGCTTTCATCCAAAACGATACCTTCGCGCTTATACAACGGAGTGTTGATAAGATAGCGAAGCCATGCTTTAACGACAGACTTCTTGACATATCCCTGCAGGTAGTTAGACTTGTGGATCAATTGCTTTTTAATGCAAACATTAAAGGCGTAATCATCCTCCAATTGACGCGGAAGCATCCGAACCATCTCGTTGACATCAACAGGGACATTTATGATCTGCCCGATGATTGTGTAGCTTCCTAAAATTTCAAAGCACGTTACCAACTACAAAATTCAAAGTTGATAAACAATTTTCACCTCGCGCATGACTGAGCCGACGAATTTGCATGAACGGCAGCCTTGGCGCAATCAACCGCTCGGTGATCGGATCCAGTGGTGGAAGGTTCGCTGGCTTCTCCGGGTAGGTAAATCCGTTCGATGTGGACAAAGTGGGTACTTTTCCATTCCTCAGAGAGTTGTGGCAGGTCTGGCACACCTTGAATCCCGCGACTGACTCAAAGTGGCCTGCCTCGACCAACACTCTCCCGCCATCGCTTGTGATGGACCTCAAGTCATTGCTGAACCAGATGCGTTCACAAACATTGCAATAATCACCCAGTTTGTTGTCGGTAAACTTTTTGTGAAAAGCAATGTCGGCCTTCGCGCAATCTGGCTTGCCACCAGCTGTGGCAGTCGTACCCGTCTCTACAAAACATTAAACAATTGGGGATAATATTGAAAGACCTCCCTAAGTTACCCAGACTTACCCTGACTATTGGGTACTGATACCTGAGAGGACTCGTTCAGAGCGGAACGAGTCGGTACGATTCCTGTAAGATACAGGAAGATCTAAATAGTTGCTTTTGATTGTATAATATTAAACCCAAAATTCAAAGTTAGACAGTGCGTAGAACAAATGCCTATCTTATGCTAAAACTCTAAAACAGATTATTTATTGGTTATATTAACTGTGTGTTGTTTTAAGAACAAAATTAAATTATTCTGCCAACTAAATTCATATTCATACGTTAAAACATCCGCTTTATACAGAGAAAATTCATTTCAAGAACACAAATTGTGCATGCAATGTGAAAATTTTCAAACATGATCAGCATTATATTGCTAAGTTGTAAAATTTTGTTGAATTTAGCGAAAGTTAAAAATCTTGGTTATAGTTTCACAGTTTGGCGTTATCTTGTCTTAAAAGAATAGACAATAAAATTAAAGCAAATCTTTGTTCTGTAGTTTATCACATTTTGCTAAAAACTCACCAAGAAATGTCTCGGAATCGGCCTGGAACGTGCCCCTTCCAGAACCCGACGGAATCTGTACCGGGTCAGGTCGTGGGTAGAACCGTACTGGCCCCGTGCTCGGGCCGGGCATCGGCTCCAAATTCACAGTTGCTGCTGGGTTACCGGCCGCTACTGTACCTCCTCGCTCGGCCTCCTCTTGCGCTTTCAGTTTCTTCCGCTGGCGGAATTCCCTGACGCGCTCAGCGCTCGTCTTGGCAGGCCTCCGCGGTTTCGGTGCCTTGATCTCCTCTTCCTCCTCCATCTCCTGCTCTCCCTCCTCCTTCTCCATCTCCTGCTCTCCCTCCTCATCACGATCAGCAATCGTCTCCTCAGCTTGCCTCAGTGGCGCCACCACTCTGTTCTCCTTCTCTCTCTCCTCACGCTTCCGCTTGCGATGACTCGCAAGGTATTTCGCCGCCAGGTGTCGTGACATCCTCACTAGCTGAATGCCAAGAGCAAAGTGTATGCAGTTTTGCGGGCGATATTTCTTATATAGTTGCGCAAAAATATACTCTCTCCCTCTCTTTCTCTCCCTCCCTCTCTCTCTACCCCCATCTCTCTCCCTCACACACAATCACACACACACACACACACACACACACACACACACACACACACACACACACACACACACACACACACACAAATCGACCATGTGGCCTTTTGGCAGGCGATTCATTTTGAAATTGAAGAATCACTCTTTCGTGAGGGTTTTGTTGGCCCTGAAAAGGGCCGTTTGATTTTATAAGCGATGCTCTTCTTCTCTCCTCTGCTGGTGCTGCTCTTCCCCTCTGCTCTGCTGGTGCTGCTCTTCTTCTCTGTCGGTGTTGCTGCTGCTGCTGCTCCGCGGTTCGACCTTCACTCGTCGGTAGTCCGGATAGAATGAAGAGGCTTCTGCGCTGGGATTTTTCTTTTATACTTTCGCGCGAGCCAGATTTTGCGCTGGAGGGTGGAGTCTCGATTGACGTAGGAGGTTCATACGTCCCCAATTCGGGCGCATAAGTATTAGTGCTTTGCAGAGACTCGGTTTCAATCTGCGAGCATCCATTAGGTGAGGTGATTTTGTCTCGCCACTCGTCGTTTTGCTTAGGCGATGTGCTAGTCGCACGCGAAAGGCAAATTTGTAATTAATTGGCCCTTTTTAGGGCCACCAAATATCTGACGAAAGGGTTTTTTAAGTCTTCCAATTAAAATGCTAAATTTGCTTTTTGTCGTTAAATGCAAACAATTTTGCCTGCCACTTGCAAGGAAAGAATTTTCAAGAGCTTTGATTGTATGCAAAATTGAGCCAAGGCAAAAAATGATCAAATATTTTATAATTTCTTCTTTCTCAGTCCACATTTTTCAGGTGACCAAAATTTGTCATGATTTGTTTTAAAATTTAGATTAAATGCGGAAGATGAGACAGCGTGTGTAGGCTTGCAAATTTTACTGTGTTTGTGTGTCTGTGTGTTTGTTACAGTAAATGACGAGCAGCAAAATCAAATGTAAATTAAAGGAATTAGAAACATTTACCCATTTTGAGCCAATTTTGCTTCTCATTAGTAAGTGCATTTCCACCTCCCCTTCACAAAAACAATTTTAGATTTGAAGAATAACTCTTTCGTGATTGTGTTGTTGGCCCTGAAAAGGGCCGTTTGAATTCATAAGCGGTGTGCCGGCAGATTTACAATGCAATCCGCGACTGATCCGGGACAGTTCCGGCTGTTTTTCAGCTTTTACTTTTTCTTCCTTGTTGGTCCGAACGAGAGTGAAGAACACTTGAAGTTGCTCTTCTTCTCTGCTGCTCTCCTCTGCTGGTGTTGCTCTTCTTCTCTGCTGCTCTCCTCTGCTGGTGTTGCTCTTCTTCTCTGCTGCTCTCCTCTGCTGGTACTGCTGCTGCTGCTGCTGCTCCGCGGTTCGACCTTCACTCGTCGGTAGTCCGGATAGAATGAAGAGGCTTCTGTGCTGGGATTTTTCTTTTATACTTTCCCGCACGCCAGATTTTGCGTTGGAGGGTGGAGTCTCGATTGACGTAGGCGGTTCATACGTCCCCAATTTGGGCGCATAAATATGATTGCTTTGCAGAGACTCGGTTTCACTCTTCGAGCTTGTGTGTTGAAGGAAGGAAGCCAGTAGCAAACGGAACATCGTACGGACCGTACCTGAGCAAGCCGAACAGAAGCAGTAGAATGGACGACTTTCAGGGAAACTTCGCTCCATTTTTTGAGCTGCCTCCAATCGACCCACGTTTGCAAATGTTGATTTCACCGAGATTTTCGTTTGCATTGCGCATCAAAAGAAAGCGAAGTCCTGGAAATTAATTTTTCCAATTTGCATCAATGAAATAAAATAAAACGGCCCTTTTCAGGGCCATAATATGTATCACGAAAGAGTAACTCTTCCAGCTGCAATAATTTTCATACGTCTATTTCAAGTATTTCTCCAAAAATGTTGGTAAAATTGTGTTGCCAAAAACGAGAAGGTACTGAAAAGGGCTGAGGAAACTAAAGGAAATGTTTATTGTGTGTGTGTGTGTGTGTGTGTGTGTGTGTGTGTGTGTGTGTGTGTTCGCTCTTAAAAATGCAACCGTACAACATGATCGAATATATAACATTCAAATTCATATTGGAACCATTTGAGCAGATTTAATTGATTTAACCCGTCGCAACACAAGCTTTATGAAATTGTTTGGAGAATAACTCTTTCGTGATTATCTTGTTGGGCCTGAAAAGGGCCGTTTGTTTTTAAAAGTGTTGCGGATTTCGTCCAATCCGCGACTCATCTGAGTACTGTTCCGGAAGCTTGCCAGTTTTTTCCTGCACCTGCGCTGCTTCTAGTGCGAACGGCATCGGTGGTCCTGTTTGGTGGCCAGGTTATGCACTCGCTTCATCCAATTCGCTGATTTTCACTATTTAATCAAATTTTGCAATATGTTTGATAGAAATTTGCTTGATCACTTCTTATTGAGTTATTTATCACTCGATTTCGAACGAAAACGCTTTTAATGAGCTGTAATTGAACGTCAAAGTGTTGATATGGCAATATTAGAGGTACGCTGTAATTAGATGCCGTTCCCCTAATTGCATTTCAAATTTGTCTTTTATCGCTTTCGACGATTGTGTCGTTAGCGTGAGCGAGGTAGAAGCATTTATCAAATTTTAATAAGCTTTGCTATGTTAGCAAGCAAAAATTTTGCCACAGCTAAAGTTCTTCAAATTTCCCTGTATATATATTTCAGACGGTGTGTATGTGTGTGTGTGTGTGTGTGTGTGTGTGTGTGAGAGCCCATCCAAGTGTAACAAAATTAATTCATTTTGAACCACTATTCTGGGTACTTCATTTTACTTTTTCCACATTACCAGGATTTTTGAATATTCGAGAATAACTCTTTCGTGAGGTTATTATTGGCCCTGAAAAGGGCCGTTGGTTGGTGGTAGGCCATTACGGCAAGCACAAGTGTTGGCTCCCGCGCCTCTACTGCTGCGGCTTCGTGTGCAACACGGTGGTCTCCTCCCGCAGATTCGTCCTCTCCTCCCGCAGATTTTCATCCTTTGGCAGCTTCTTCCTCCGCTGCACCGAGTGCATTTCTTGTTCTCTGCTACTGCTGCTGCTGCATCAGGAGCTCCGTCCGGGTCGGCGTCACCGGTTTGGGGGAGCGGGGTGAAGGCAGCTCGCCGAGCTGTGAAATCCGTCACCCCGCGCGTCCTTCCTTGGTTCCATCCCGCAATCAGCAGCAGCAGGTCCCGAATCAGCAGCAGCAGGAGCTCCTTCCAGGTCGGCGTCCAAAATTGATTTGACTTGATTTTGTATCGGCACCTCCTTTTATATCAAATCGTTTTGGCGTTTGACGAAGCAGCAGCACAAAAGGAATAAATCGCCAAATTGTGTCAAGGCCAAACGCAAGCAAGGCTTTGGGGGCGGAGTCAAGAGAGAGAGAGTGCGTGTGTGTGTGTTTTGTGCGTGCTTGCTTGCTGTGTGGAAGCAGTTTTATTAATTTAAACTCAGTTTTTAAGTGCTTCAACTAAATTTCATGGCCATTAATTAGGTATATTAAGAAAGCTTGAAATCTCCCCATTCGTTTGGTGGGTACCACTTTTACGTGTGTTGAACAGGAGTTGAGATATTACTGTTGCAAATCTTGCAGTCGCGTTTATTTTCTTTTCGTTACATTTCGCTTCGCGAAATTTTGGATTGCTACCCTGTATAGAGCCCTAAGACGAAGTTCTTCGTCAAAAAATCGTGGGCTCACCTTCAATCTTTTTGTAACATTTTAGGCTATTTTCACAAAAAAATTTGAACCAAAAAAAATCGTGGGCTTACCTTCAAATTCAACTTTTAAACTTAAAAACCAAAAATCTCATAAAAGTGGACTATATTTTTCTTTCAGTGTATTTTTTCGAAAAGCCTACAAGTTTGTCTTTGACCACTTTTTGATACGATGCAACGGCTTCAAGATACAGCAATATTTAAATTACGAAATACAAACATATTTAAAACACTTTCGCCCTTCTCAAATGTCATGCTCGAGTGTAACTGGCTCCATATACACAAAAATGGCTTATGTAAGCGTAGGATAACATGTCTACAAAGTTTCATTGAAATCGGAGAGGGTCGAGAAAAAAGTACCTAAAAAATTCCTGTTTTGGGCTGGAATTGCTCTATGAAAAACATAAAAATATTTTAATCATTTTTTTTAAATAAACTTTTTGAAAATCGGCCTTCGTCGTACACACGGGACCGGTTTAACGAGTCTTCACCAAAATTTTGAGCCGATTTGGTCATAGCAGAGTTGAGATATCGTGGCACCCGTTTTTCGAAACTGCTAACTTCAATGATACAACCAAATGTCCTCAAATTTGTGTTGTTAACAGATGAAAATGTATATTTTAATACCCTGAAAACAGATTCAAACTAAAAATGTTTAAATATATGTTCATACCAACCTTTGACTTTTTCTCGATTTACATGTATGTAATTAAGAAAAGGGGGCAAAATTCCTAGAATTTAGGAATTTGGTACTTTTTTCATTTCAGTGTTCAAAAGGACGTAATATTGAATGTTTGGCCCTTTTGAAATGTAAATCTTGATTTAATTTTTTTGAAAATACTGTTTTCGAAAAGATCGAAAAATTTCACGAATGATGCAAAATGGCTTCTTTGGGCATACCGAAGGCACGAAAAAAGTTTCAGCCGGATTAAAAAAAAAAACGTTACTTAATCCACCTTTAGGTGGTTGGTGCCTTCCTCACATTCATAAAGTCAATACATTTAGTAAAAATAGCAACATTCCCTTAACATGTTTAACAAATCAACTTTATTACTCATTTCTTTTGATAGGGTTCGATGACCTTCAATTTTTCTGGCTCATCGGCAAGGTCTGATAAAAAAAAACCTATCCAACGATAGTTCACATGGAAGATTCAGACAATATTTTTATCACAATATCTGAGATCCGGCCTCCAAAAAGTGTATAAATAACACTTAACGGTACACATCAACCATAGCTTTTGCACCCAGATTTCTGTTACAGACATTTTAGTATCTTCAAAACTACGGGAATTATCGACATGATTTTTTATTCATCCCCTAAATTACTGTCTGTAAAATTATTTACAACAAAGTTTGACTTTTTTTATAATCAGATTCTTGCAGGATTGGGTCCGTAAGTTTGACAAATTTGGAATAAGAAGACAACAACTTCCTTGGCTGCTGTGCACCCTTAAGTGCTAATAACTTTTGATAGGGTTGTCAGATCCTTCATGTTTTAGGCTCATTTGAAAGGTCTTTCAATTATCTAACTAACGATGGGTCGCATGATGGACCCGGACATCATTTTTACTGAAATATCTGAGATCCGGCCTCCAAAAAGTGTATAAATAACACTTAAGTGCTAATAACTTTTGATAGGGTTGTCAGATCATTGATGTTTTAGGCTTATTTGAAAGGTCTTTCGATTATCTAACTAACGATGGGTCGCATGATGGACCCCGACATCATTTTTACTGAAATATCTGAGATCCGGCCTCCAAAAAGTGTATAAATAACACTTAAGTGCTAATAACTTTTGATAGGGTTGCCAGATTTTCAATGTTTTGGGCTCATTGGAAAGGTCTTTTTAATACCTTTCTGAAAATGTATAATATGATAGGGTTTCTTGCAAAAACCACCCTTTTTACAATCTTCCGGACATACGCCAAAATCGTTTTTTTAGCATAACTTTTGAAGTACTTAACTAAACTTGCTGATTTTAAATAGAGACCTATGGGACCCCAAGACTGATCGAATGAGACTAATACGGTCAAAATCCGTTCATCCAGTCCGGAGATAATCGAGTGACAATTTTTTTGTCCACCCACCTACACACATCCACACAGACATTTGCTCAGAACATGATTCTGAGTCGATAGGTATACGTGAAGGTGGGTCTACGAGGTCGAATTAAGAAGTTCATTTTTCGAGTGATTTTATAGCCTTTCCTCAGTAAGGTGAGGAAGGCAAAAACAAAAAAAAAACGACGAACCGAAATCTCAGAGAATTGCTCACGTGCTTTTCTGATTTTTGTTTACATTATTTACTGTATCTTTGAACTGGTTTAACCAAATTAGTTGAAACTTGGAGCGTTTATTTAGCCATAGTATACGAACCGGTTGTTTCAAAAAGTTTGACTGCATCACACATTAAAAGGGGATTTTCTCGAAAAGTATTAAACGGTTGTTGTCACAACATAGCACACAAAAGACGAAGTGTTGATTTCGAGTGCTATATAATATTATTATTGCATACCCCTTCCCTAACAAGGACGTAAGTTTCTAGTACCTAAATGTACCTACATTTTCGTTTTCTGAATTTAAATCCGTTAAGTCAAAATTCACGGATTGAATGAAAAGACAAAAATACATTGTTCGTAGAACTTCTCACGGGTGCAGAAGGAACCGAATCTATCCGTAGTTCTTCGCAAACACTTCGTGGGATCCGTCGTCACTTTCGAAATAGGGTCGAAGAGTTTTTTGTTTCCATGCTGGGTTTTCACGAGAACTGCTCGGAAATCTGAGTTTGGGACCAATCTTGATGTCCTCCGTAAAACCTCAGTCTTGCTCAGCAAAACAAGTCGTACGATTCTTATTATTTACAAGCCTTACCCGACAAACTTCGTTCTGCCTTTCTTCGTTTGTGGACGTTTTTACTTTTTTGCTTATTCAGCCTCCTGTGATCAAAATTTGATTTTACGTAACTTTCTCCATACAATTTGCCGATGCTCCGTAATCGGTTCCATAGTGGCCAAAGTGTCAATTAGTTAGCGTATAAAAACCTTCCTTGAGCTTATACGAACTCAACGCAATAAAGAGCACCTTGATCCGACGCTCCGTATTGAACTAATTCGCGATGAGGACACAACTATCATTTGGGTTTGTTAGCCTCGGTTCTGTCACCAAGGTATGATCTGTCAAGATGGCTCACGATTTCAGCCAACAGTAACTAAGCAAGATAAGTAACTGGAAGGGAATAAAGGTGAAAATGAGCCTCGTTACATATTCTTGGATTGCCAACGCATTAGACTTGACTTGACTTTGCTTCATCTGCAAATGGAATCAGAAGTGGTATCAGCATAACTTGCAAGTTTCTCAACAGTTTCCCAACATTTAGTGTCTATCCAGCTTTTTAAGCGAAAATGGCGTTCGAATGGTGAACGCCCGAAATGTCAAAATCACGCAGTGGTACCAACATTACGATAAAAATGTGCCATGGCATGACAGCCACATTTTTTTTTCTAATGTTGGTGCTGCTGCGCGATTTTGACATATCGGACGTTCAACATTCGAACGCCATCTTCGCTTAAAAACCTGGATAAAAAGTACAAACATCTATTTAATGCTCATCCATCAGAATTACTGACATATTTTCAAACCCTCAATTCCCAGGTCAACGATGCCATAAAGATCCTGAACGACTACAACGCCCGGCTCGCCTCCGAGATGGACGACCGCAAGAAGCTGACGACAATGCTGAAGGATTTCCAGCGGGAGCAGCAGGAATTGCTGGCGCAGGCAGAACAGCGATTGGAGGTAAGCTTTATACATTTTCTAAAATTAATTAAAACTCTAATCGTCCCTCCAACCCATTCCAGGAGTACACATCGAAGCTATCGAAAATCAAAGAGGTGCAGCGCGAGGTGCGCAACCACATGAACAACCTGCCCGACTTGACGGCCCTGCCGGACGTGACGGGCGGGTTGGCGCCGCTGCCGTCCGCGGGCGACCTGTTCAACATTCATCACCACTAACCGGCTCTGGAAGATCTCGCACACTCGAAAACGTTTCACGTTTGACGCAGCAAGAAACTAAACAATTTTGAAAGGGTTGAGTTAGGAGCTATCAATTGTACCATTCTTATTCACCTGATGTTAGGCATTCGTATTTTGAAGATAAATTGTGTGTTTAACTGTATATTTTGATGGAGTCATCATTTTCTTCGCTGTTACCTTAGTTTGAGGTAAGCCAGTGTGAAAAAAATGTGACTTTTTTGCCAGAAATAACCATTGCGAAATGACACATGATTTTATAGTTTGTAGAATAACGCGACAAAGAAAGTAAACAAAAGCAAGTGTTGGTTTGTCACATCCAAGTTGCAATTAATAAATGTAATGTGATTTACGAGCACCAATTAAAGTAATTGTGTTTTATTCTCATCACTTTTTTCGTTCTAACAAACCAAAACAGTTCGATTTATGCACGAAAGCTAATGATTGGAAGTTTCATCCGCAATTTTTATTTAAATTCCAACGGTGGCAACAATCTTCAAAGTGCTTCCCCCTCTAAGTTAGACCGGGACCAACATTTACTTCCCTGTCCGACGGAAGGCGTGATCAGACAAATCTCGTCTCAAAATTTGCCACCGGAACCTTCTGCGATCGAACCCAGGCCGACTGTTTCCCTTGAACTTTTTTGTGAGTATGTGTAAATTACTATAGATTAAGATTGATTTTTTTATCGGAAGGATCTTATGTGTAAATGTTAGTGGTAGGCACATTAAGCATAAAATACTGTCAAACTGATTTTTTAATGGAAAACAATATAGCAGTTGAATACTGACAACCAAATAAATCAGCATTATTCAGAAATTCGATACAGTCCAGAATCGATTATCCGAAGCCTCGATTATCCGAAGTTTCGATTATCCGAAGGTTTGTATGGGACTTCGGATAATCGAATCACGATTTTTTTTCTTCTTTTTCTTGTTTTAAACATCAAATTCAAGTTCTGTAACCCTATTTCAGTTAAATAACAAAATGCATTTTTTCAATATTTCAACACCGCCATATTGGCCGCCATCTTGGATTTAAAAGTTATAAATAACTTTAACGCAGTTTAGGGGTCACACTTAAGCTCAACAATAAAAAATTAGGCAACAAAAAAAAATGTTTTCCTGATTCGATTATCCGAAGTTTTGTTTATCCGAAGTGATTTTTTTCCGAGGCCTTCGGATAATCGAGTCTGGACTGTATAAAAATTAGCCTAATTGTATAAGAAACTTAGTAAAAAAGATTTTTTTAAAACGAATTTCCTTATATTTTCGAAATTCTTCAAAAGAAAAATAAATTTTAAAATAAACATTAAAATTATAAATTTTGATATGCTTTCGGTTTTTTTTTCAAAGACTATTTTTTTATGTTTCTACTCTGAATCAAAATAATGAGTGCTTCTATTTTTAAAGTATTTTTTAAGGAATTTGTTCAATATTACGGCCTTTTGAAATGTTTGTCTTGATTCAAAAGTTTTAAAAATATAGTTTTCGAAAAGATCGGAAAATTTTACGATTGTTTCATGTTTTAACATTGAAAATCGAACCAATAGTTGCTGAGATATCTACAGAGCAATTCTCTGAGATTTCGGTCATTCGAATTTTTTTGTATTTTTTAATCCGACTGAAACTTTTTTGGTGCCTTCGGCATGCCCAAAGAAGCCATTTTGTATCATTAGTTTGTCCATATAATTTTCCATACAAATTTGGCAGCTGTCCATACAAAAATGATATGTGAAAATTCAAAAATCTGTATCTTTTGAAGGAATTTTTTGATCGATTTGGTGTCTTCGGCAAAGTTGTAGGTATGGATATGGACTACACTGAAAAAAAATGATACACGGTAAAAAAAATTGGTGATTTTTAATTTAACTTTTTGTCACTAAAACTTGATTTGCAAAAAAACACTATTTTTAATTTTTTTTATTTTTTGATATGTTTTAGAGGACATAAAATGCCAACTTTTCAGAAATTTCCAGAATGGGCAAAAAATCTTTGACCGAGTTATGATTTTTTGAATCAATGCACATTTTTTCAAAAAATCGAAATATTGGTCGCAAAAATTTTTCAACTTCATTTTTCGATGTAAAATTGAATTTGCAATCAAAAAGTACTTTAGTGAATTTTTGATAAAGTGCACCGTTTTCAAGTTATAACCAAATTTATGTAACTTTTTTGAAAATAGTCGCAGTTTTTCATTTTTTAAAAATAGTGCCCATGTTTGCCCACTATTGAAAAAAATATTTTTGAAAAGCTGAGAAAATTCTCTATATTTTGCTTTTTTGTATTTTGTTGATACGACCCTTAGTTGCTGAGATATTGCCATGCAAATGTTAAAAAACAGGAAAATTGATGTTTTCTAAGTCTCACCCAAACAACCCACCATTTTCTAATGTCGATATCTCTGCAACTATAGGTCCGATTTACAATGTTAAAACATGAAATATTCGTGAAATTTTCCGATCTCTTCGAAAAAAATATTTTCAAAAATTTAAAATCAAGACTAACGTTTCAAACGGGCCAAACATTCAATATTACGCCCATTTGAAATGTTAGTCTTGATTTAAATTTTTTTTTGAAAATATTTTTTTCGAAAAGATCGGAAAATTTCACGAATGTTTCATGTTTTAACATTGTAAATCGGACCTATAGTTGCTGAGATATCGACATTAGAAAATGATGGGTTGTTTGGGTGAGACTTAGAAAACATCAATTTTCCTGTTTTTTAACCTTTGCATGGCAATATCTCAGCAACTAATGGTCGTATCAACAAAGTCCAAAAAAGCAAAATATAGAGAATTTTCTCAGCTTTTCAAAAATATTTTTTTCAATGGTGGGCAAACATGGGCACTATTTTAAAAAAAAAAATAACTGCGACTATTTTTAAAAAAGTTACCTAAAAATGGTTATAACTTGAAAACGGTGCACTTTATCAAAAATTCACTAAAGTACTTTTTGATTGCAAATTCAATTTTACATCGAAAAATGAAGTTGAAAAATTTTTGCGACCAATATTTCGATTTTTTGAAAAAATGTGCATTGATTCAAAAAATCATAACTCGGTCAAAGATTTTTTGCCCATTCTGGAAATTTCTGAAAAGTTGGCATTTTATGTCCCCTAAAATATATCAAAAAATAAAAAAAAATAAAAATAGTGTTTTTTTGCAAATCAAGTTTTAGTGACAAAAAGTTAAATTAAAAATCACCAAATTTTTTTTTACCCTGTATCATTTTTTTCAGTGTAGTCCATATCCATACCTACAACTTTGCCGAAGACACCAAATCGATCAAAAAATTCCTTCAAAAGATACAGATTTTTGAATTTTCACATATCATTTTTGTATGGACAGCTGCCAAATTTGTATGGAAAATTATATGGACAAACTAATGATGCAAAATGGCTTCTTTGGGCATACCGAAGGCACCAAAAAAGTTTCAGCCGGATTAAAAAATACAAAAATTAAAATTAAAGAAAAAAGACCGATTCCGTAGAGAACTGCTCTACATTAGTTACTCTTGCCTTCTATTTAATATTTATAAGTAATAATACTTTCGTTTGAATTACGATGTAACACACAGCTGAAAGGAACTCCAAAACTCTGTTATGTACCTAAATGAACTCATTGTAACTTGATTATTCACAAATAAACCGAATTGAAAATTGAAATTGCTCTACATTAGAAAATGGAGGGGTTGTTTGTGAGAGGCTTAGAAAACTTCAATTTTCCTGTTTCTTTTTTTTAAAGCCGCTTTATCTCAGCAACCAGTGGTCCAATCTTCAATGTCTCTTACACAATTTTATAGCAAATTTTCTGAACCTTTCAAAAAATATATTTTCAGAAATGGTCACAAAAAAATAAAAAAAACTGCAAATATTTTGCTAAAATCAAACTTTCGGTGGCTATATCTTGAAAACGGAGCCCTTTATCAAAAAATCTGTGAAGTAGTTTTCGATTGCAAATTCAATTTTGCATTAAAAAATAGATCAAAATTAGTTTTAGTATGAAATTTCGTTTTTTTTTTCCAAAAATCACTATTTTTCAAAAAATGGCTCAAAAGTTGCGGGTTTTGGTCCCCTAACATAACATATAAAAAAATCTCGAATATCAAAAAATATGTATTTTGGAAAATTGAGTTTTTGTAAAAAAAAATTAATTAGAAAATCGGCAATTTTTTTTTTTCATGTACCTATTTTTTTCTCAATAACTATTGAACAATACATACAATTTTGCTGAAGACACCAAATTGATCAGAAAATTCACTCAAAAGTTTAAGCCAAATCAAAAAATACAAAAAATAAAAATTTGTCGAAATCGGCCGATTTCGTAGAGAATTGCTCATGTTATAAATTTTAATAAAGGAAAAGCTTGAGAAAGGGAGGGGGAGTAAATTTTGACTAATTTTAGCGTGACGTTCTTTATGGATGAAGCCTAAGTGATAGTAGGCAGGCCAGATAGGCCATGATTTACGACAACAAACTGTGTCGTTGTGCTTCCATGACCTCGTTCCCATGGTGACCTGTTGCCATGTTCCGCTCTACCCACGTGTTACCTGTTGCTGTTTCAGGACACCTGTTTGATAACATGTACCTTTGTTGGTAAACAATCCACCTGTTGAGATTGTTTTCTACGACTTTTGTTTTGACCACGCTTCGAAACCATGGCAACGGTAACCCACAACATCCCGGTGAGGTTTCCAGGTTCCCTAAACAAACGGGTGAAAAATCGATATTTGAGATCGGATTTTCAGTAAAGAAAGTCGCAAAAAGTTTTTCAGCAATCTAAAGATGCAGTTAAAATTTATGAAAACTGTCGTTGAAGCTCAGGTACGTTAGGAAACACTAGATTATGCGTTGTTCAACAACACAAACCTTTCAACAGGACTACCTGTACCGCGTGGCCGGGCTGTGCTGGTCTCCGAACAACCAGAAGCTGGCGGTGGCCACCGCCGACCGGACCATCCTGCTGTTTGACGAGAACGGCGAGCGGCGGGACAAGTTCTCGACGAAACCGGCCGATCCGAACGCGGGCAAGAGCTCGTACGTGATCCGGGGGATCGCGTTCAGTCCGGACTCGAGCCGGCTGGCGGTGGCCCAGAGCGACAGCATCGTGTACGTGTACAAGCTGGGCGAGTCGTGGAACGAGAAGAAGGTGATTTGTAACAAGTTTCCGCAGGGTTGTGCCGTGACTTGTGTTACATGGTTGGCGGGTGGGATGATCATCGCCGGGTTGGAGGATGGGAAGGTGCGATCGCTGCACTGTAAGAACAACAAGTCGAAGACGTTGTACGCGGCGGAGAGCTTTGTGGTTTCGTTGGCTCCGAACGCTAGAGGGACGGGGCTGTTGTCCGGACATGAGGATGGATCGGTGATCAAGTTCTTTATCATTGAGGAGCCGGGTGAGTCGTCTGGGAGGATTTTGCAGCATCCGGTGGCACCGATGTCGCTGGCCTGGCCACAAAGTGGAATACTGGTGGCGGGATGTGACAAAAAGGTTTGCTTCTATGACAGCATGGGTCGATTGTCGCGGAACTTTGACTACACGAGGGACGATACGGAGCGTGAGTTTACCATTGCGGCCTCCAGTCCGAACGGACAAGCTGTGGCGGTGGGAAGCTTTGACCGCATTCGTATCTTTTCGTGGAGTCCGCGGCAGAACACGTGGACGGAAGCGCTGTGCAAGAGTATTCCAAATCTGTACTCGGTAACGGCGATCGCGTGGAGAAAGGACGGATCAAGGTTGACCGTTGGATCGCTCTGCGGAGCGGTATTGGCTTATGAATCCGTACTGCGTCGAACCATCTGGCAGGACAAGTTTGAGCTAACGTTCGTGGCTCCGAGTCAGGTTCTGCTCAAGTCCCTGCATGAACCTTCAAATACCATGATCGTGGAATCCCAGCTAGGGTTGGAGATCGATGACGTTCGCATCATGGGCAAAGACAACTATCTGGTCGCCAGAACGGAAGATTCCCTTATCCTGTGTGATCTTATCCGCGCCATGACCAGCGAGATCCCGTGGATCGCAACGGGTCGTCATGAACGATTCTACTTTGAGAACCCAACCGTGGCGCTGATCTTCAACGCTGGTGAACTATCGCTGATCGAGTACGGTCACAACTACATTCTCGGATCTGTAAGGACGGAATTCGTGAATCCCCACGTCATATCGGTTCGTCTAAACGAGCGTGGGAATTCCAAAAACAACAAGAAACTCGCATATCTACTGGATATGAAAACGGTTTGCGTGGTTGATCTAATCCTTCAGTCGACGATCTCTCAGATAACACACGACTCCAAGATTGACTGGCTGGAACTGAGCGAAACCGGCCACAAACTCC
Source organism: Culex pipiens pallens (assembly GCF_016801865.2). Lineage (NCBI taxonomy): Eukaryota > Metazoa > Arthropoda > Insecta > Diptera > Culicidae > Culex > Culex pipiens. Next base: position 91,014,253 of record NC_068939.1, on the reverse strand, counting down.
TGTTTCGGGACAAGAAGATGCGTCTTCTGCTGGTAGACATCACATCCGGTAAGAAGCAAACCCTCCTAGCGAAGGTAGCATTCGTCCAGTGGGTTCCCTCCAGCGACGTAGCCGTTGCCCAGAGCGACTCCAACCTCGCCGTCTGGTACAACATCGACCTCCCGGAGCACGTGACCATCATGCCGGTTCGAGGTGACGTATTCGACGTACTCCGCGAGGAGGGCAAAACCGAGGTGCACACCCGGGAGGGAGCATCCGAGCACGTGTACAACCTGGACGAAGGTCTGGTCGAGTTTGGGACGGCCGTCAACGATAGTGACTTTGGGAGGGCCATCTTCTATTTGGAATCGCTCGGGGACAAACCGGCCGCGAAGGCCATGTGGCACAATTTGGCGAACATCGCACTGGCGCAGCAGAATTTGCGGGTTGCGCAACGGTGCTTTGCCGCGCTGGAGAACGCTTCCAAGACGTTCTACATCGGGGAGATGATCAAGATTGCGGAAAAGTACGAGGAAAGCACGGGCAGTCCCGGGATGAACTGTCCGGAGGTGAGGGCCAGGATGGCGCTGCTCGGTGGGGATTTGAGGTGAGTTCCAAAACTGCCTTGTTATCTAATCTTCAAAAGTCAATCGTTACATGGTTGTTGATTAGCCTTGAATAAATATAATTGAGGTTATGCTTCACAGGTCTGCGGAGCGCATCTACATCGAACAGGGTGACATCGAAGCGGCGCTGGACATGTACAAGAAGCTTCGCCGCTGGGACGACGCCATCAAGCTGGCGGAACGTCGCGGCTACCACGGGCTGGCCGAGCTAAAGGAGCAGCAGATGGAGTTCCTGCTGAACACCAACCAGGAAGAGAAGGCCGGCGAAGTGCTGGAAGAGCGCGGCGAGAAGGACAAAGCAATGACGCTGTACATGAAGGCGAACAAGCCGGTCAAGGCGGCGAAGCTGGCACTCAAGACGCCGCATCTGCTGTCTAATGAGAACATCGTAACTCGCGTGTCGGCTTCTCTGGTTAAGGCGGAATTGTTCGAACTCGCTGCAGAGTTGGCTCACAAAACGGGTCAACAGGAGCAGGCCATCAGCCTTTACCGGAAGGGAGGAGCGTACGCAAGGGCAATCGATTTGGCCCGCTTTGTTTCGCCGGACGAGGTGATCTCACTGGAGGAAGAGTGGGGCGATTGGTTGGTGTCGAAGCGACAGCTGGATGCGTCGATCAGCCATTACATCGAAGCAGGTTGCACGGTCAAGGCGCTGGAAGCATCCGTGGGAGCGAAGCAGTGGCGCAAAGCGGTTCAGATCGCGAAAGTCGTCGATGATCCGGAAGAGATCAGGAAGTACGCGGTCGAGCTGGCTGAGCATCTGTGTCTGATTGGGGATGTAAAGACCGCGGAAGAGTTGTTGATTCGGGCGGAGATGTACAAGGAAGCGATCAACTTGCTGAACAAACACGGTCAGTGGGAGAAGGCGTTTGATATTGCGGACAAGTTTTTGGAGTCTGAAGACGTGAAGGACATGTTTATAGAGCTGGCGAAGGGACTCGAAGGGGAAGGGAAGTACCGGGATGCTGAAAAGGTTCTGTTGACAATAAATGAACCCGACATCGCTATCAACATGTACAAGGAGCTGGAGATGTACGACTCGATGATCCGTCTGGTGGAGCGATACCATAAGAACATGCTGGAACAAACTCACGCATCACTCGCGAGACAGTTGGAGACCAAGGGTCGTCTGAAGAACGCTGAGGTACACTTTTTAGCTGCTGGCGATTGGAAGGCAGCCGTCCACATGTACTGTACGGCCAACAAGTGGGAGGAAGCGCATCGCGTGGCCAAGCAGAAGGGAGGCGAAGGAGCTTCCAATCAAGTCGCGTTCATGTGGGCAAAATCCCTTCCGATTGAAGGAGCCGCCAGACTGCTCACCAAGATGAACCTGATCGATAACTCGATCGCGTACGCTTGTGAAGCTGGGCAGTTTGATTTCGCGCTGGAACTTTGCAAGGCAAGCGGTAAGCCGGCCGATGAAGTACACTTGAAGATTGCGATGGCCTTGGAGGACGATGGGAAGTTTACGGAGGCGGAAGCGGAGTTCTTGCTGGCGAACAAACCGAAGGAAGCGATCATGATGCACACGCACAGTGGTGACTGGAAGTCGGCACTTCGCGTAGCGGAAAAGTATCTGCCGGAAGCGGTCAAGGAGGTACTGTTAAGTCAGGCAGCGTCGGCGCTGGAGTCTAGGAATTATCCGGATTATGAAGCTTTAATGATACGGGCAGATCGTCCGGACTTGATCCTGGAACACTACAAAGAGTACAACATGCTGAGCGATGCAATGAGAATTGCCAAGGAGTACGTTCCGGGTGCGCTCGCGGAGATTCAGAAGTTGTACGCGAGAGCGAATCGTGGCAGTGGATCGAATGATTCAAGATATCTGCTTCAGAAGGCTTCGGAGTACGCAAGAGCGGAGGAGTTTAAGAAGGCGACGGAATGTCTGCTGCAGATCACCGATGGAAACGCTGATGAGGCTACCGTGGGTCGAGCTTTGCTGCGAGCAGCTGAAATCTGTAACCAGTTTCTGGAAGGCCCCGAGGCGATGGACATCGCTCGCGATCTTGGACCACGGCTGATCGAGATCAACCAGATTGGACCGGCTGCCCAGCTGTACCTGGCAGCGGAGATGCCACGCGAAGCGGTTGACGTTTTCATCAAGACGGACAACTGGAGCAAAGCTCGCCGGCTGGCAAAGGAGATCGATCCTCAGCTGGTTGCGTACGTGGAGACACAGCAAAAGTCTCGCCTGCGGAATCAAGGAAACGTCGAGCAGCTGGCGGATATTGACATAATGGGAGCGTTGGATCTGCTTGCCGAGCAGGGCCAGTGGACACGCTGCATCGACAAGGCGAAGCAGCACAGCGTGCCGGTACTGCAAAAGTATCTGGCTCAGTACGCAGCCCAGCTGATACGGGACCGGGATTGTGTAGCAGCGTTGAATCTCTACCTTGAACATGGAGTCCCTCCGGTAGCCCAAAACTTCAACATTTACAACCGCATCGCGCTGGAGTGCTTCGCTTTACGCGAGCCGGACGGAGTTCAAATTTGGAAGAACCTCCGGAACTTTCTGCTGAACTTGGTCCAAGCGTTGCGCGGATCGGACCAAGCCGAAGCTGACGTGATCGACCGTTTCGAGCAGCTGCTGATGATCTCGCACTACTACTGCACCCGGGCAGCATGTCGTCAGGCACCCGCTCTTCAGTCGATCGCGGTCAAGATCTCCGTTGCGATGCTTCGCCACACGGATGTGGTTCCGGTTGACAAGGGTTACTACGAAGCGGGGATGGATTTGCGCGGCTTGGGACGCGAGTCGGAAGCGTTTGTCATTCTGAACCACTATCTGGACGTTTGCGAAGCGATTGAGGAAGGTTCCGGCAACCTGGTCGATCACTCTGACCTCTCGTCCACGGATTTTCCCAGCTCGGTCCCGATACCGGCTGAGTTGCACCTGAAGAACGAACTCAACTTGCACGAGGAAATCCGTGAATGGGTGTTGGCCGTCAGTATGGACCAGAAGGTCGACCAGGTACTGCCGACCGACGATCGGAACCTGTACGAGTCCAGTTTGGGCATTTCGGACCAGGCTTGTCTGGTGAGTGGCTATCCGGTTATGGGACGCCAACCGGTGGTCTTTCAACGGACGCACCGGCTGGCCAATCGGGACGCATGGAGCAAGCTAACGGTCGCGGCCAGGATGGCACCCCAGACGGACATTCCCAGCGTCATCGAGTTTATCGAGAAGTGGTGCGGACCGGCCAATTTCTTGTCTGGTTAACTCATCAATAGAGGAAAAGCCAATTCGAAAACGATTTGGGAGGTTAGAAATTCTGACAGGTGGTTTGACAGCTGTCATAGTTATTGTAGGTTGACCTGTCAAAATGTCTAACCTCATTTCTTATTCTAGTTGGTTTTCATCCCCTGATGAAAGGTTTGTCGTATTCAAATGTTTGTTTTGAAATAATCTATTGTATCTTTGAACAGTTACTTAAATAAAATGATATCTCTGAAATATATTTTAATTATTCGTATAAATTGAGAAATTATTGTCCATCATTCGTCCTCAGTAGAGCATTCTACCCTCCTGCCCAGCAATGTTGACTCGTAATCAGCTGGGTGGAAATGTCCTAACACATAAACGGAACCCCAGAGTCAACGTCCTGTCCCGGTTTTTCCCATCCGCCACACATCCTCCTCAAGGGATCCTCCCATGTGAGCGCAGCATTCAGGATGCTGAACACAACATTGTCTTTTTTGCTACTTCGTCGTCGTAAGCGACGGCTCGAGTTGGAGAACAAAACGGACGTTCGTACGGCTACCGTCAACTGGGGAGGAAAAGCTGATAACAACAAACAGGAAGGCGTTGTACACATGGTTGGTATTTTTAGTTAAGGGCAGGGGCTGTGGTTTTCTCTGGAGAGATGGAGCACTCTCAGAGAGTGAGAGAGTTGAGCAGTTTCCATACGAAAGAGAGTGAGAGCGCATGGCACCTGTTGCCGAGTGGAGGAAAAGCTAAAGCTATGGATCTTTTTTGGGGTGTAATGAGGAAGCTGCGAGGAATGCGTAGGGCAACGTGGCAATAACTGAACGTAACAAAAGGTACTCGAAAGTTTTTTTTCATTAAAATTTTTGTTTTCGTCAAATCTTACATTGTTTGGAAACTAATGATTGCAAAACAACTAAACTAGTGTAAAATGCATTTAAAAACACTTGTTGCATTCAAATGTTGAGACTATGGCTTGTTTTTGTTCAATTTTTATATTTTTTCATTCTTTGAAATATTGATTCGAATTATATATGAGGCAGTATCTCAGAAACTAATTGTCCGGTTTTCAAAGTTCCAGAGAGTAAAGGAAAGTTTTTCGGAGGTGCTTTTCTGCCAAGAATTAATTTTTAAACTCGAAAAACTTAAAAAAAATCGAAAATTTGTACCTATAGGAAGCTGGTTATAGGGTATTTGTCCCGATTTTGGGCCTACTAAGCAGAGCGCACTTTTAATTTGATGTATTCTCAAAGACTGCTATTGGCAGCCTAGTTTGTTATACATGAAAAAGTTGGATTTTTAATGCTTAAGCTCGTACATTATCAACATTTTGATAAAAATACCTTATATCGCTGTAAAAGCACGAAAAACTAAAACCATTTTTGCCCCTATTTTGGGGATATTGCTCCTAGCATACGACCTTCTTTGTGCATATTTTCGGCCTACCTTCTGATTGGTTGAAATCTCGAAGCACGTGGCGAACTTTTTTGACGTACGGTTCAGCCCCAGCTCGTACAGTACAGCCGCACAAATTCGGTCGACAAACATGCTAAATCATTGTGATGTTTTAAGCCACAAATAAACATTAGAATGATTGATTTCACTTGCATTACGTGCATAATTAGCTTGAACATGATTTATATCATTCTTTAGGAGTTTTAAACATAATTAAACAATTGTTGCGTAGCCAAACAACAAGCTCGTAGTATTCAAGAAAGACTGTAAAATTCGAGAAGCGCACACACACTGGCACAGTTTGTAGAATTGTCAAATGTACCGAAAATATATCCATTTCTCTCCGATATGGATGAAACAACTTTAATCAGTTATTTTATTGATTTGGTGGCAGTTTAGTGATTGTTTTTGCAATGAGATTGTGCAACTCACCAATAAAAACACATTGCCGGTGGTTGGAGATTCGGGGGACGGCTCTCATTCATGTGCTGATGAAAACCGCCCAAGTAACATTTTTTCCCAGGAGTTCTACAAGAGCTCTTCAAGATAGCTACAGCATAGCAGTTTGGACCGCGGTAGGATAAAACTCTCTTCAAGTACTCTTCCAAACTCCTGAAGATGTTTTGAAGAGAATTTTATCCTACCGCGGTCCAAACTGCTATGCTGTAGCTATCTTGATGAGCTCTTGTAGAACTCCTGAAAAAAATGTTACTTGGGCGTGACGCTGAGTGTCAACAAGCGGTAGCGATTTGCCAAGAAAAATGTGAAGAGTGATATATTTTTTGCTTTATTTCTAATTTAGGAGGAAAAAGTGAATGATCCTTGCCCACCAAAATGAAGATAATGACTGCATGTATCATTTTCAAGTGGTAGATCCCTGCCTCAATTTTGTTGAATTAAGTTTGGTAGACCCAAAATACGTACTAGGCCCAAAATAGGGACAAATACCCTAGAAAAATTACAAACAAAGTTTCATCCAAATAAAAATACCAACATTTACATAATTTCCAATAAATTTGCTCATTTTTGGCAGAATTGCCCTAATTTGTTTTTTCAAACATGTCATATAATCCTAATGCTCCTTCTGTTGACACATGTTCTGTTTGCTTCGCGGTACAATTAAAAAAAGATGAAGTCAGACAAAACAAGGGTTTCCAGCAAGGCCTCAGACTGGCAAGTAATTATTAATTACTTTGATTTTCAGCTGGTAATTAGGTAATTCTTTAATTACTTAGTAATTCATGGCAATTAGAGTAATTTAAAGTAATTAATTGGTAATTAAAGTAATTTTTGAGTAATTATTGATTATTTTAAATTGTACTTCTTCAACAACACTATTTACTTTTAATATATAATCTATTATAACAGTCAAACAAATCAAATTATTCGCTCTACAGCATTGCCTTGGCGTTCTCGATTGCGAGATTCCTACTCGAAACTAGGTGTTCGAAGGCTTGATTGTTGAGGCAATTGCAAACCTCTTTTTACACCTTAGCTTCCATCCACCCCGGAATTCGAACTGACGACCTTTGGATTGTTAGTCCAACTGCCTACCAGCGACTCCACCGAGGCAGGACCCAGGGAGACGACTCCTACACCTGGACTGAGCTAACGACCTAATCTTTTAGGTTAGTCCGGGGCCAACATTTACTTCCCTTCCGACGGAAGGCGTGATCAGACAAATCTCGTCTCGAGAAATGCCACGGGGACCGTCTGGGATCGAACCCAGGCCAACTGGGTGAGAGGCAATCACGCTTACCTTTACACCACGGTCCCGGCATTATAACAGTATTAATTTCAAATAAGAGTGAAACACGAAGATTAAAATATACTGGTTCTGTATGTGGAAGGCCTTATTCACCATAGTTCTCTCCTAAAACTCTCCTAAAATTTATTTTAATCATGTTCACAGAAAAAAAATCTTGGTAATATTACATCTGGGAAGGAGTACATCATTTATGTCAGAAAAAAGGTGTAATTTTACCACTAGAAAGGTGTAATGTCACTTTTTCAGTCAAAATTGAGGTAAAATTACATCATAAAAGAGGTAATATTAAACCTTCCAAATTTACACATTTTTTTTACTGTGTTGATTATCGAAACTGATAAACAACAAAAGGCAACGCCATGATATATCACCCAGTGAAAAATGTTTTGTGAATCCGAAATCTATTTATTTTTATTAAGTAATTATGAAAATATGTTTCTTTTTTTGCAAGAACTACATTAGGATTGATTTATTTTTTTACGCTTTTCCTTCTAATAGGCAGTCAAAAAAATTTCATGTGGGTCATTCCATCTGAAGCGGAACAGCATTTGAAAATTACCCTCTCCGATCCTGCTCAAATTTGGCAGGGCTGTTGATACTATCAAAACATGCAAGAATCCCGAATTTCATCCAAATCGGACCACCCCCTCCATTTTTGTACCTCCCCAAAAAATCGACTTTTTGGCGATTTTTGAGCAAACCTTCTAGTTTCAAACGGCGATAGCTCAGGAACCACAAATCTTAGAAGGTCGGTCTTAGACTGAATTTTGAAGGAAATTGGACGTAGAATCCATTTCCGTGATCAAAATTTTGATTAATTTATTTTTTCTACCTGTATTGCGCAATTGAAAACTTTAAACGGCCGTATCTCAAAACACCCCAACTTATTTTTTTTATTTGACCTCACCATCGTGTTCCCCGGCCAATTTTACATAAGAATCACTTATCGACAGAAATTAATATGTTTCGTTCCAGAGATATCGAATTTTAAAGTTTTGTGTTTTCGAGATTATTGTACGATCAGTACCTAGCTGGACTCGGTCACTGGAAACGACCGGCGGCTCAGTGACCGACGAAATAGGCGGCGGGCCAGATGCGGGCATAAAAATGTCAAAATCTCTTCCCCCCTCACTTCGTCTCACCATCCAGCTGCAGCTTTGTTGACAAACAAACGGAGCACGCGGTCGCATGATGGCGGCATCGAGCCAGAATTAGGGGTAATCATGTGATTAAAAATGAAAGCTTTTTCAAGAGAAATAATATTTTTCCGACCGAATAAAAAAATTGCGAGCATGTTCAAACAATAATTCCTGATGTCGGAGAAGTGATAAAAAAGCAAAATTGTAATCCATAATTTTTCTATAAATTGAATTTTTTCACTCCAACTGGGAACCCCTAGGTCTATCCACGACCGTTTCCAATGACCATGAGAAGATGCCAGAAAATCCAGCTACGAGCTAAATCCACAATACCTACATCAGCTTCATTCGCCGCATCTGCTAGAAGCACACAGGCGGGCTGATCAATAACTGCTACCTGGTCGTTTATTGAAATAATATTTCATCGTAAATAATCTTTATCAAATTGGGCAAAAATTTACTGTATAACACTGTAGGAATCTGGAGTTTAATCGCGAATGTTTATCTGCTCAAAAAATGAATTAAGTGAATTTCTGTGCTAACCCACAGGACAGAGCAATAACGACACACAGTAAAGGCCAGAATTGGATTCCGACGGAGCGAGCAGGAAAATGCAATTAATCTTGTTAGTAACACTGAACAATAAGTGCACGATATTTTATTGAGTAAAAAAATAAAATGAATAAAATTTGTTAATACGTTGTACTTTAGTGAAGGACGATCACAAAGGATTTCTGGAAAGTATAAAACTGAAAATGTGAGAAAATCACAAAGTTTGATCTGCTGCAAAGCGGCTAATTGTCTAAATTTAGTAGCGATGATTTCGACACCGTCCGAACAACAGTGCGTTTTTTCTTCTATCATTCTTGGATTCTTGGAACACAATACGGCTGCTGTCCTCACGTATAAGGATTTTTTTTTAATTAAATGTACCTTGACCAAAATCATCTTTTAATCAAATGGAGCGGGCTCACAATATAAAAATTGATTTAATATGATCAATCTTTTAAACCATAAATCAGATTTGCTAAATTATGGTAAAGTGTCAATAATAAAATATAATAATAATAATAATAATAATAATAATAATAAAGCAGGTTTTGGGGTTTTTGCTGAATGGCACTATTTTGCTACCGCCTATGATAAAGGCCTCGGAGGTACTCTAGAACGGTTAGCAACACGTAAAAAAACGGTGCATTCAAAATAACTCAATGAATATTCCTTTCACAAAAATAGATTGATCAAGGTAGGGGAACAGCATCTAATTCCAGCGTTCCTCTAATGTTGCCATATCAGCGCTTTGGCATTCAATTACAGCTGATTAAAAGCGTTTTCAACTGAAATCGAGTGATAAATAGCTCAATAAGAAGTGAACAAGCAAGTTTCTATCAAAAGTTTTGCAAAATTTGTTGTTTGAATAGTGAAAATGACCAAATTTGACGAAACTAGGAGCGAGGACTTAATCTGCCAAACATACGAGAATTTCCCCTATTAGCGATTTGAATAAATATTTGCATAAAATTAAAAAAAATATAAATTAAATTAATCATCTCCCAGAACACCAGGAAGCAGTTATTGATCAGCCCGATGCGGTGAATGAAGCTGATGTAGGTAATCTCGAAAACACAAAACTTTGAAATTCGATATCTCTGGAACGAAACATATTCATTTCTGTCGATAAGTGATTCTTATGTAAAATTGTCCGGGGAATACGATGGTGAGGTCAAATCAAAAAAATAAGTTGGGGTGTTTTGAGATACGGCCGTTTCAAGTTTTCAATTGCGCAATACAGGTAGAAAAAATAAATTAATCAAAATTTTGATCACGGAAATGGATTTTACGTCCAATTTCCTTCAAAATTCAGTCTAAGACCGACCTTCTAAGATTTGTGGTTCCTGAGCTATCGCCGTTTGAAACTAGGAGGTTCGCCCCAAAATCGCCAAAAAGTCGATTTTTTGGGGTGGTACAAAAATGGAGGGGGTGGTCCGATTTGGATGAAATTCGGGATTCTTGCATGTTTTGATAGTACCAACAGCACTGCCAAATTTGAGCAGGATCGGAGAGGGTAATTTTCAAATTTGCACTTTTTCGTGCACAGTTGAGATGGAATGACCCATGTTTATGTGGATCAAATATTTAAAACGAAAATGTACTTAACTATCATTGATAAAAAACAAAGTTTTCAAGTGATAGCCATTTAAAAATCAATAAAAATAAACATATATTTTTTCATAATCTGCAGGAATTGACAGTCCTGTAACATCTCTCTTTTAAGAGCTATTTCCCCGAAAAATTTCTAAATATTTCTGAGACAAATGTTTCAATGTTAAAAATCAAACTCAGTGAAATTAAAATTGACTAATATTCAGATGCAGAAATTAAATCCAATGTAAATGTCACATTTCACATTATCCGTATTTTCAGTAACGGATTTTTTTAATTTGCTTGAGAAAAAAAAAACATGCAAAGTAATGTCAAACCAATGTTTGAAAAACATTTTAAAACTTAACGTTATTTTGATGAATTTCACAACTTTCATGTAGAGCTGCTGCAAACATTTGTCAAAGTTAATGTTTGGCTCGAAAAATCAGGGGACCTTTTTTCAAACAACCTCTATATCTTAATGGCATTCGACTTGCAATAAACTGAAATCAATTTTAAATTATTAATTAATTATTTTAAAATTCATATATTCAAGTAAAACAGTACAGTATTTTTTTGTTGCTTTTATGACAAACACGACTTCAAAAAACGTAAGTCAACTTAAATAATCTTCTTTTGCAATTGATTGATAAGGGTTCGGTTGATTGAAACGTGAAACATAATGGAATTTCGAATCAGCTAATGAACAGGTTAAATTGGCCACAAAACAAATATTATTGAGCTACTTATGTTTTACCTGAAAATGGTATAATTAAATAAAATGTCAATTTTATAATAAATTAAAACCATTCCAAATTTCAAACCAATTAATTCGCTGTAGGATATTTTGTAAACATCACCCAAAGTTTCAGCGCCCTCTAGTGGGGGGCATTTTTGACACTTGATCGCCTATAGCTATTTTCAATAAAAATTGTACGCAAAATTCATAATATCCAGATTGGCACAAAATAAATAAACAGCATAATTTTTTAAATAGCTATCGAATGAGCTATTTATAACACCTAAACTCCCAAGCTCGAGGAAAAGGAGGAATTTCCATACAAATTCCCCCTTTTTCTCGAACTTGGGAGTTTAGATGATAAATTATTTAGTTTAGAACCGTAGAAATGAATACTTAAAATAATATAATACTTAAATGTTTTTTATCGTAGTGAAAAGTAATTAAGTAATTAATGTAATTAATCATTTTTGACCAGTAATTTGAGTAATTAATTGGCAGACTGGCAAGTAATAAACGCTTCTGGAAACCCTTGAGACAAAACTAGAATAATGAAGATTTCGTTCCTAATTTTTTTTTCATAAAATTGAGAGTTTTACAGTTTTATTTTTATCAGCCCATCTTGATTGTTTTGAAAACAATTCCGCTACTACATGATAAATCAAACATTTTACAAGATACCTGTTGAGACCTTTCTCCAGGTCTTCGCTCAATCGAAATTTCTCATTTTCTCATTTTCTGAGAGAGCCAAAGAGCATCATCATCGTCCCCTTATCAGCCTAGTAAGGATGCTGCTGGGATGCTGCTCACAGCAGAATTTAGTTATCAGCGTGCGGTCGCGAGAATCGGTTCCCTCTTGTCTGGAAAAAGCTCTCCGGGATCTTGAAGCTCGATCGACGGGGTGCGTTCTTCGAGTGTGTGGTTTAAAAATAAATTCTGGAGTGGAAGGGGTGTGGGGAAAAAAACGGGAAAACCCAGAGTGAAGCGCTCTGGGAAAATCTTTGAAGAAAAAAAGGGAAAGTGAAATTTGTTCATCAAAGTTGTGTGTCGGTGAGCTTTATTGTTGGTTGGTTTAGAGGGGAGGAAAATTTATTAGCCTTCACTGTGTGATGGAATCGCCACTGTGTTGTGTGGTGCGAAGGATGTAAAGCAAAATCACGGAAAACTCTTTAAAGGCCGACAAACAAAGAGGAAAACCTCGCTGGAAGCTGGGTGGGATCCGGTGAAGCAACAGTTTCTTTTAATGTTTGCGTGAGGATCCTTTTATTTTTTGTTGTTGCTTCTTTAGAGTGATTATTGTGTGGGTGTGGGATAAAGAGGCTCAACTGAAAGAATAAAAAGAAAGGTAAATCCCAAAGCATGTGGAGCCTGTCGTTGTCAGATTCGCACAATTAAAGGAGAGGAAAAGCCGAGGGAAAACAAGCATTTCCCATGCTGATGCTGTTGCTGCAGCAGTAGAGGTGGTCCGTTAATGGAAAAGCAAAGAGCTTTTCAGTGAGGCGAGATAAAAGTGAGTGAGTCGTCCTTCGGCAAGGATCTGTCTGTCTGATGGTTTATGATGATGATAATGATGATGCTGATGGGCTTGTGTGAGATAATGTGGAAAATTCTAATCTAGATGGGTGTGCATGAGTGTGTGTGATTTTTCCAAGTGAAAATAACAAAGCGCAAAAAGTAAATAGAGCACGAAAAATCCAAGTGTGTTTGTGGAGTTTTCACGTGGGAAAAAAGGATGTAAAATTAAGCGATTGTAAAGCAGTCCTGGGATTGGAAATGTGGCGTCCGTTGTCTATTTGGTGTCGCTGCGAGGCTATTTAGAGGGATTACTGTGCCAGGGCACCTTGGCAGGATATACGGACAGTGCCGGAACGACTGCTGGAAAGTAATTAGACAAACTTAAGGTGAGTTTCAGAAGTAGTAAGCTGGGTTTCGAAAACGAGATGATGGAAAATCAAGCACTTCATGATTTGGCAATAATAATAATATAATTTGAGGAAGATTAGCTAATGATGGTGGAGAATTCAATGCAAGGCCATTGTGTACAGAAAAAATCAACATTCAAATTACAGTATAAAAACGAAAAATGAAAATTGTCACCACTTTGCGGATATGGGCATTATAAGCTGCAAAAGGATCTTAAAATTTGCGCATTTTGCCGATAATGATTTTAAACGAGTTTTCCAATCGTTGAATAATTTCAGTACATTATGCCTTAGACCTATTTAGATCTTAAATTCATCATCTTAAATTGCATACGTTTCGTACTCCCAAAGAAGCCTTATTTCGGCAAAGCTATTCCTGGGCAAATCCCATTCAATTTTCCTCAAATACATAAAGGCCTATGAAAAGTGAATTTTGTTAAATAAATAACCTTTTTTAACTGTTGAAGTCAAGATAAATCAAAAAAAAGTTTCTACTGATTTGCATTAAAAAAACAGTACTTGTTCGGTAACTAGGCTGAGAACGTAGCTAAGTCACTGAATGCTGCTCGTTAACTGGGCTGAACGAAAAATAACGAGGAGACCACCGATGCATAATATTTTTCTGATGAAATATAAATATATCAGTTTCAAACAAATTTTTACAGTGCTTGCTTTTCACATTTCTTTAATTGTGACTTGAAATTGAATAAAAGTTTGTAAAAAGTTTTTAAATTTATTGAACATGATTTTTGCATCCATTAACCCCTCGGTCATTTCGGTTTGTTTTGGTTTTTCGACGTTTGTCTGCTTTTTAATTTGACCATGGTTGTTGAAATCTAACCTCTGATGAATCTCCGAATATTCATCTTTCACCGAAGTCTCAGAAAAATGCTATTTTTTAAAACAATGTTGTTTGAGGGGTAACATACATGTAAGAAAACACAAAAATAACATCATTTTACAGAAAATTTATCGAACCCGCTAAAAAGATGTTTTTCAATCACTCCTCAATGTTTCATGAAGATATTTCATGATTAAACTGAGCAAAAGACGATTTAAGTTTGAAATTTTGTTATGCACAAAGCGAACTGTCAAACTTTGTGAACGTTTTTTTAATACTCTCAAGAAATATGCACACGGAAACAGTTTAACGAGTCTTCGCCAACATATTGAGCCGATTTGGCCAAACCAGTTTTGAAGCTGCTTACTTGTAGATCTGAACAAAACCTACAAATTGCTTTTAAAACATTGCAAAAATGTTGCGTAGTTCCAGAGAAATCGACAAATTAGAAGAACGTAACGCACCGCGTAAAAAGAGGTTTCACTGTACCCTGAAAACCGATTAAAAAAACTTAAAATGTGTACCCATACCAATCTCTGATTTTTTTTCGATATACATGTATTTTGTAAATCGTAAATTGTTTGGATTTTTTAATAGTTAAACTTTTTCTTGCCTTATTGTTAGTTGACCAATTTTCAAGTTATGTTTAATATACAATATATAAATTGAAGTATATGCTTCAAAAATCTTTGAAATGTTACTAATGTTTGATACAAACGATAAGATAAAAGTTTTTAATAATATATTTGTTTTTTTAAAATTTATGTAAAAATACTGCTTTTGAGAAACAATGCAAAATTGTGCACTATGTAATGCAACAACTCTAACTTTCTTTCGGTTTTGTTTCATTTTTTTTTGTTTTTTGACTTTTTGTCATTGTTGTTTTCCAAAAAATTAGGGAACAAAAAAAAGAGATTATTTAAAATAAAATTCTTCATTGCAATTAATTGTCATTCGACTTTAAAATTCTTCAAAAAAAATAAATTATCAAAAATAAAATTCTTCATTGAGATGATTTGTGCAATCGATAGCAAACTATTCCAAATTTATTTTAAGATGCTCATTTTGCATTTTAGGTCAAATGGGATTTTATTTTCACAAATTTTGAATATTGGGAAATGTTTGTAAATGTTTGGGTAAAAAATATTTTAAGGATTTCTACTAATTTTAGACAGCACTAATAATTATGATACTTTTTGCCTAAATACTTTATGTAAGACATGAAATTTTCATTTAAGAATGGCAATCGCCTTAATACCAAAAGTTAAGCAAACTGGTATATTTTTTTTTTAACTAGGAGTTTAATTTAGCTATAAATATAGTATTTTGTTATTCATTAGTTTGATATACAAATGCCTTGAAGCTTGAACAAACATTTAAGTTGCTTTATAAACCTCGTAGCTTAAGATCTGGGTGATGAATAGAGAGAATGCGTAACGTGATTTTGGAATGATCCCACTTTGTTTAGACAGCATCTGGGTGGATACAACCGCATCGACTCCATAAACAACTTTCATTCATAATTATAAAAAATGACGATCTCGCCTTCAACTTTCTTAAGATTAAAAATTAAAAAAAAAATCTTGACTTCAACTCCAGGTCCTCAAAAACCACACATTTTTCATTAAAAAAAAAACAATTTTTAATGATCGATAACAATACTCTCTACTTTTGGCGAACAGTAAATTGGTTCCACTTTGACAGTACAAAATTGAGGCCGTTTTGCGAACCCAGCACCCAGCTTAAGATTCAATAAAAAGTAAAATAGCGAAATCCTTAGATTTTCGTCGATTTCACCTAAACTTTTCATTGGAGTTTTTAAGATCTTCGTCTCTGTATTATGAAAAGAAGTCGTCTTATTTATTCGTAGTCCCTAGGGTGCCCACAAAAAATGACCACTAGCTCCAGCCCAAGTAACATTTTTAAACCAACTAGCCACCACGAAGTTTTATTAAGGGTTTATTGTAGCATCTTGATTGCCTAATAGTTTTATTTGGGCATTCACCGCAACCAACAAGCAAGAGCTAATTAATAGGTTCTAACAGGGTTTTATGCCTCGGACATAAAACCGGGTTTAAATAAAAGCCGACTGAACCGAGTTTTACAGCTTTGTATGTTGGACAAAGTTGAAGTGCTTTACATTTCTAACAAGATTCTCAATTTTGGGAAGATTGGTTATTTCATACACATTTTTCGATTTTCCTATACAAAAGTCACTTTGGCCTTCAGGGCAGCAAATGACCAAGAAGGTAAGAGCTGCCAAAAAAAAAAATGAATTGATAACAGCAACAACATTCGCCTGTGTGAATGTTGACCGATTTTGTTCGTATTTGTTCGTATTTGGTCCAGAGTCCTAAAATAGCTAAAGGAAGAATATTCAGCTTATCTCCAACAGGTTTTGGAAAAAAGTCCCATATTCTGGGCATTCTACTTTAATGAGCTGAATTGAAAACTTCTGGCTTATTGGGGGCTTCTTTCTGTGTCAAAAAATAAATGTAATCTGCTGTTAAAATCTCTAATTGAATTCAGTCAAATAAATAAGGTTCGCATTTTCTCTCAGCTTTTCCGATATTTTCACAAATTATGGTTATCAGCCCCAGCCAAGGCGAACATATGAACACACCCGTTGGGGTGTGGAAAATTTACGTTTATGAAAATCGTGGCGTGAAATACCACCCCCAGCATCACGGTTACTCTTATATATGATTTCAGACAACGAGGTGAGAATTTGAGACTTAGGGAGGTTCCTAAATTTTATTTAAATAATTTTTGTTGCTAAGTATATTTTGCTCGAAAATATAAATTGACAATTTTTCACACAATAGCAAACTATTTCCAGAACCACCCCCCGCCAACATTACTGCCACGACGTGGCCACCGCGTGCCATCGGCAGCATTCCCTCGCAGCCCGAGCCGGCTTGCTCCGGAGCATCCGGCGTAAATCCTTGGATTACCGGTTGGGCCCTCGCTCGCCCCCGGTTCGCGCTGGTGCGTCGGAATTGGATTGAACATAATGGAAATATGAAAATTGAGTGCCGCTTCTCGGGAGGCTCACGGCGGGGAAAAATGTGAAAAGTAAAGCTAAAGGTTTCGAAAAAAAACAGTCAAACACCTGAAAAATATTAGCTTCAACAAGATAAATTGAGATTTCGGGGCTTTCGTAAATGGGATCCATGTTTATGTGCGAAGAGAATGGATTGCCTTTATATTTTATTTGAGTCTAACGGGTTGTGTATATTTACGGCAGCGCTGAGGATTGAAGAAAGATTGGATGGAATATAAACAGAAATGGGTCTCGATTGGAGTCGGTAAATCAAGAAATCATAGGTCGGAGTGAACTTAGACAGCTAAAAGATGGGTGTGGATTGTTTTTTTTACAGCCATTTTGATTTATCAAAGTGATACATTCTTCTGATCCTACACAAATAGAATCTGGTTCACTTTACAATCAAAGTACAATATGTAAATTTTCAAAACTACATCTAAGAGTACAACACAAGTGAAAAAGGTATTTGGGTTGAATTACACCACTCGACATTGGTTGAGTTGATTTCAGTAAACGTTTTAGTTTTGTCAAGGTATTATAGATTTAGGCTCCTTGAACACGCTGCAATCGACAGAATTTAATTTTAGTGAATTCCCTGTCAATAAACAAAATTGTAAATTTGAGTATAAATGCTATAAACAGCCATTCCACGTCAAACAGGAAGTCTCCAAATCAAAAGTTGGCTCAAATTTGGAGTGGGGGTTCTTTGACCCAAAACATTAGACCCGTATTTTTTTGTTTGGGTATTAGGGTGCTGCTATCCAAAATAGGGTGGTCCAAAAAATGACATTTTTCGTCAATTTTCGCAAAAAGCACATTTTTTTAACAATAACATCTCCGTTATGTATGTATGTATGTATGTATGATCCCCATACCCGCAGGCAACTTGGTCCCGAAACACATGTGAGCGCTAGGTGAACAATTCGATCATCTTCTACTCCGTAATCTGTACAACCACGTGCATAAGTTTTTTTGCACGAATTTTAATGCTACGAATACCGGCGCATAAAATAAAATGGTTTCCCTCTTCCCTCCCCAAGCGCCGGAAATTTGTAGCGGGTGTAGGGACACTTTGCATAGACGCCCTTGCTCCCATCACGTCACTGAGGGTATGGAGCGACGAGAAATTAATAAGCATGCCCCCTCAGTCGAACCTTCATTAGAGAAGCAGGCAATCCACAACTCACAGCGAACGACCAAGGGAACACCCTACCGCGTATTTAGTGGAAATTGGCGTAATTAGTCTTGAGTGGAATGAGTGAGTGTTAGCGTATAAGTGAAAGTTTTTTTTTTTTTTGTACTATAACAAGAACGGGCTCACCAAATTATGTATCTTCAATACCAGCTTCATCTTCAGTATCTTCATTTGATTAACTTGTGATCCGTCGACAAACTTGAAACAGCCAGCGTGTTGATGATATGAATTTTCGCCGAGTGAAAACGTCACCGATGGACCCAATGGTTGTCCGAGGAAACGCACCGGATTACCATCCGCCGATGAGTTGCTGCCAGGAAACGTTTACGTTGAAATCCGGAAAGCAGCTCAATTTTTTGCAAAAGGCTCGGAAAATCCAGAAAGATGTGCTCCTGAAGTCACGCTGGAAACCACCGTCAGGACGCCTTTTCCGCGACTACACCTTTTCCACTGGATTTCGGCAATTTTTCGCACTTTTTGAAATAAAATTGAGGGAGGAAATTCTTTTTAACAATAACATCTCCGTTATATCAGAAAATATTGTTTCCTGATTCCTTGCGAACATCCATTAACACGATTCGGAGATTGATATTATGATTTTTTGAGCATAAAACTGGGCTTTTCGACGCGCCGCGCGCAAAAACGGAAAAATGACGAAAATGGGTAAAAATCAACTTTTTTTACTAAAACTTCGATAACTTGAAAATTTCAGCGATGACCTATACATGTTTGGGTACCAAAAGTTGCATATTTCAATTATTATTCCAATTTTGATTCCGAGACCTTCAAATTAGGAAATGAAATTTTCATAGGACCTTTTCAAATATTCAGCTAGCTTTTTCGAACCTCCACATATTTTTTTTAAAAAGCCTAACTAATAACCTTTCTTTTGAAACGCTGCGCTCTAAAATTGGTTCAGATGTTCCGAAGATTCGATGAAAAATGCAATTATTTTTGGACCACCCTATTTTGGATAGGAGCACCCTAATCGCCAAACAAAAAATACGGATCAAATTATTTGGGTCAAAGAACCCCCACTCCAAATATGAGCTAATTCGGAGCACTTCCCCCAGAAAAAAAAAAGATACAAACATATCAAAAGGGGCGATTTGAAACCTTAAAATCACTCTACATTTTTAACCGAAGATGTTACCGATTTAGTTCTAGTTGACTTATTGACGAATTATGACAATTCCAGTACTAATATTGCCAAGAGACGTAAAATTTTATGCTGTACAATAGTTCCTATGACATCCAACCTTCAAAAATGTTTGAAACAAAAATGTAATTCAAATTTCATAATTTATCCCTTGCATTACGGCCCATCATCCGTCTCCAAATTAGTCCATAACTTATTTACATACTTGTGCACAAATTTCACATACATGATTTATGGATAGGATACTGTGCTGTCATCGTCACATAACACTACGTGCATGTCACCACAAACCGCCCTTGATGATGATGACATCTACTTCCAGGAACTCTATCACATAGTAAATTCCTGCCACTAGGGTGGTTCAAAGTTATTCTTTATCTTCGCCTTTGAATTTTTTTATATTATTTTATGGATGAAAATATTTAGGGGAATTTAGATGTTCAAATAACATATTTTTTTTAAATGTAATAAGCATTTACTACCCTATAAAATCGGTGGTAGATGAAGAGGGTTCCAGAAACTAATCAAGTTCGGAACGAAAACCGAGACCGGTATTTCATCTTCCGGTTCACGTGGATTCTGTTTGCACAAGCCTTTACTTATACCTGCATGCATCAGGCAGACCATAGATACTGGGTTTGATAAGCTGAAGTGAGCAATCAATTCCGGAAACTGAATAGAATTTTGCTCCTATCAGATGTACATTTACAATTTACTAGCTGCAGCAGTATAGATTGAGTGATTGCCTGGCAATCCTCAGAGATTTATTGTGAGTATTACATTGAACGACCGTTCTTCAAGTTTTTTTCTTGTTTAAACTTTTGTTCAAAATTGAACTTGACTTTGACTAAAATTATTATTTTGTTAATCAAGATACAGAGAAAATCATATGAATATCGCATCTTTAAAATTACATTAACATCAACCAGAAAAACAATAAGTCTGATTCCAAATTCTCCTCATTATCAGAAATTAGTGTCCATTACACAACTTTTCCCTCAAATGGCACCAATCAAGCTCGGGCAGACAACAGTTGGCCAAATTCTCTACGAGATTCACCCGCAGAACCGCAAATCCACTAAAACCTAACCTCTCGTTCCACCCCTCCTTAGCGAACGAACCGGAATGGAATTAATTGCAGAATCGGGATGGCTGGCCGAGCACGCAACCGCCCTCGAAATGATCGTTTTTTCTCTTGCTGATGTTGTACAGTTTAGCTCTATTGCGATTGCCATCAGTCGACCATTTCGACCGGAAATGAGTGCGGAAGCCCATCCAAAATTGCGATACGGGAGCGGTTGGAGGCGCAAAACGATTCTGACGAGAGAGCCCTCACCGCAGAGGGTGGAATTGTGGGGGTAGTGGTTTAAATGAACTTTTTTTGGGGGTTATCTGCTTTGCAGATTTATAGTCGCTTGAAATTTCATTTTTTTTAAAATAAAAAATAACTTATGGGTAATTCTCCGCCAAATCTCAGAGCAGTTGCCTCAACCCCTCTTCGATTTGCGTGAAACTTTGTCTTAAGGGGTAATTTTTGTCCTTGACCACGAATTTGAGCTTCGTTTTTTGATATCTTGTGACGGATGGGCGTTACGATCCCTTCCAATTTTGAACATGCGAAAAAAGACGTGTTTTTCAATAATTTGCGGCCTGAAATGGTGATGAGATAGAAATGTTGGTGGCAAAGGGACTTTTATGTAAAATTGGACGCCCGATTTGATGGCGTATTCCGAAAAAACGTATGCTTCATTAGGGTGCCCAGAAAAAATGACCCCCGAGATATCCGAGCCTAAAGTTGGTGTAAAAAATGTTTTTCATACAAAAATGACTTTTTTAAATCGCTTATAACTTTTCAGGATCAAGTTTTACAGCTTTGGTATGTTCTACAAAGTTGTAGAGCATTAAATTTTCATTAAGAATCTCACTTTTGGGAATATTTGGATGGAAGTAGCGCACCGAGCAGACCAAACCGTAAGAAACTTGGATTTTTCATACATTTTTTCGATTTTTCCCATACAAACTTTACCTCCGAGTATCAATGGGTAAATGATGACCGATTTTGCTCATATTTGGTCCAGAGTCTTAAAATAGCTTAAGGAACAATATTCAGCTTGTGGAGCGAGGTTTTGAGAAAAAGTCCCATATTCTGGGCACCCTTATGCTTCATCGAAAAAATACAACAATAGTTTCATAAAATATTGTTATTTTTTGTAACATGACATGACTGTAAAAAAATTGGGACACACCATTTTAAGAGAAAGGGTGATTTGTTGTGTAAAATTTTCTGAGAAATCTGATAAAAATATTTTGAGACATAGGCTCTTTGGTCCCGAGCCTTCAAAAAGCATTTTAAGTTTTCATTTGACTTATTAAAATGTTAGGCTAGATATTTGAGACTTTAAATACACCTTCGTTTGCGCTCAAGACAGCCAAAATCGGTTGAAATGGTGCGGAGTTAAGATTTTTTGAAAAATGTGTTTTTTGCAAAAATTGACGAAAATTGCTATTTTTTGGACCACCCTAACACGGCGTAGGTCACTCTAATGGCCAAACAAAAAAAAATACGGGTCTTAGTATTTCAGCCATGGAACCCCCAGAAAAATGTTTTTTTCGAATCATACTTTTTTCGTGGGGAATTGCTGTATACATTTAAAAAGTTGTAATTGTCTGCTCTACAACTTTGTATAACATTGTTACAATCTAAAAAAAAATACCCTACAAAGTAAGAAAAAACTTGAAACTTTAAAATGAAAATTATTTTATTACTTAAAAAATTACCCTTGAAGTCAGCAGTTACCGCAAGTCTATTTTGTATGAAACTTTGATTTCTTATGCCAAAACAAGCTATTTTTCATTTTTGATTTCTTCCTTGAGATGGTGAATAACGAGTGAATTGGCCAAGCTGTGATTCTTATTACGATTTTTTAAGGACCGACAAAACAAAAAGAATTTTTTGAATGAAATTATTTGCGTCGAAAATTTTTTTTTTTGCTCGTTAGGCCGTTGCAAATATTTTTTGAAGTTTATGTCCCTCGACTCTGGTCGGGGTCGAAAGGGGTGCAAAACAATAAAAAATATAAAAATTGAAATAACAAGCCATGGTCTCAACATTTGAATGAAAAAAGTGTTTTAAAGTGCATTTTACACCTGCCCAGTTGTTTTGCATTCATTAGTTTTCAAAATATCCATGTATTGAAGAGTTTTTTTTCGCCGAAAAAAAAACTTTTTGCGGTGCTGTACATAGGAATTCCACAAAAATTGCAAATATTTTTGATCGATCCCAGACATGCTAAATATGATTTTAAACGCAGGAAAATGCATTTCTTATTGTTTTAGGTTGGTTAGACTTGGGTAATTCTCTACCAACTCACACGAAATCGGGAAAAGTTGCCCCGACCCCGCTTCGATTTGCGTGAAACTTTGTCCTAAGGGGTAACTTTTGTCCCTGATCACGAATCTGAGGTCCGTTTTTTGATATCTCGTGACGGAGGGGCGGTACGACCCCTTCAATTTTTGAACATGCGAAAAAAGAGGTGTTTTTCAATAATTTGCAGCCTGAAACGGTGATGAGATAGAAATTTGGTGTCAAAGGAACTTTCATGTAAAATTAGACGCCCGATTTGATGGCGTACTCAGAATTCCGAAAAAAACGTATTTTTCATCGAAAAAAGCACTTAAAAAAGTTTTAAAAATTCTCCCATTTTCCGTTACTCGACTGTAAATTTTTTTGAAACGTGTCATTTTATGGGAAATTTAATGTACTTCTCGAATCTTCATTGACCTAGAAGGAAATTTTTTTTTTCCTTCTTGGTCAATGAAGATTCGAAAAGCACATCAAATTTCCCATAAAATGACACGTTCCAAAAAAATTTACAGTCGAGTAACGGAAAAAGGGAGAATTTTTAAAACGTTTTTTAGTGTTTTTTTTCGATGAAAAATACGTTTTTTTCGGATTTCTGAGTACGCCAACAAATCGGGCGTCTGATTTTACATAAAAGTCCTTTTGACACCAATTTTCTATCTCATCACTAGGGTTAGTGAAATTTCACGATTTCGCGGACAGCGTGAAATCCGCGAAATTTGGCTTTTTCCGCGAAATCCCGTGAAATTGTATGTTTGTGTGATACTGTAACGATATTTCTCAAAGTAATTTATCAAACTCAAATAGAAATGACTATAATCTTATGAATTACTGTAAAGTTAAGCGAGTGAATACCCTGGTTTAATAACTGATATAGGGTTAGTGATTTTTGACGATTTCGTGGTCGGCTTCGTAAAATTTATCATTTGTTCAAATATTTTTTTTTAAACCAAGATAATAAATATTTGATCCATAAAGACTATTTCAGTATTAAGTATTTTATTAGTTTTTAATTGATATGAACCATTTGAAGAATTGTTCAGTTTTTTTTTCAGTTTTTTTAGAAACTAACTAAATTTAGTAATATTTTCATTCGTTGTAAAAAACATTTAGCTGCTATTTTATTTTAAAGGTATTGTTTCAATAGAAATTAAAATAACCCAGCTTTGTTTTATTCAAAATAAAATGAAAAGTATTTTTTATCTTTTAAATCACCTCTTAAAAACATTTCAGATTTTTTTCTGAGTCCTGTTTAATTTTAAAAATAGTTGATTATTTGGGTGGATGATTCCCGTGAAAGTTAAAAAATATTCCATTTTTTTGTTTTCTTTTCTCATTTCAATTAAAAATTTCGATTTCGTTACAAATTATTTTATTTTGCCCATTGATTTTTTATTAAGTTTTTAACAAGTGAGATGAAAACTTCAAAATTTATTTTGAATGGGCTTACTTTCGCAGAAAATTCATACTATTTTACTCATTTTGGCTGAACAAGATTGTTTAATCTTGCTTTGATATGAAATTTAATAAAATGTGAAATGATAAGACAGAAGCAAATCAGCGAAAACTAGGCGAATATAAAAAAAAAGCAGTTCAGTAAATGAGAAAATGCATGCCCTACATTGTGTTTCAAAAAATATATAGAGCTCATCTATAAACCAGGTGGAAACTCTTTTTTAAATGAGGAGATTTTTGTTTTGTGTCACGTTCAAATTTAGTGAAGTTTTTTTTTAGTTTATTGAAGAATAATATATAATGAAGCATAAGAAGTAGTTTCTGTGATTTAAGCATAAGATTCTCAGAGTTATTTTAACATTTTTCACGTTCCGCGAAATTTGCGTGAAATTTTGTGTTTTTAAATTGAGGTCCCCGTGAAATTTGCAATTTTCGAGCGTGAAAAATCACTAAGCCTACTCATCACCATTTCAGGCTGCAAATTATTGAAAAACACCTCTTTTTTCGCCTGTTCAAAAATGGAAGGGGTCGTACCGCCCCTCCGTCACGAGATATCAAAAAACGGACCTCGGATTCGTGATCAGGGTCAAAAGCTACCCCTTAGGACAAAGTTTCACGCAAATCGAAGAGGGGTCGGGGCAACTGCTGTGTGAGTTGACGGAGAATTACCCACTTCTACTTCCCTTAAAATTTTGAAGTTTTTTGAAAAAAAAATTTTTTGGCCCTTGATTTTTCGAACCGATTTTGAGGGGGGGAACTTTGAAAAATATTTGCAATGGCCTTAAGAAATTTTATGAATTTGAATAAAAGCATCATTTCAGAGGTTCCTGCTTTACTTGTTTAGAAACGATTCGAAAGATTGGTTTCATATTTTGAACATTGTTAATGCGACCTTTTTTGCCTAAATATTAGTTTTGAAAAAGTTAAATTTAGTATTTTTTTTTGTAAGGGTTACCTAAATAATTAGGAACATTCCATACTCGATTATCCGAAGCCACGATGATCCAAAGTTTCGATTATCCGAAGTTTGATTGTTCGAAGGTTTGTTTGGGACTTCTATGAAATAATCGAATCACGAATAAAAAAAATGTTTCTGGAAACTATTATGTTTTCTAAACAAATATTAACATCTTGACGATCAGTTAGGAGAAAGTATCTCGATGAAAAAAAGGGAAAGAATTGATCAAAAATGTTTTAGAAAGAAGGTAGAATTTTCTCAACCATTGCTTTTAATGGGAGAAATGTTTTTAAAATTTTAAAAAATCTTTGCAAATAAAATTTG
>NC_068939.1:90927189-90988836 GCF_016801865.2 Culex pipiens pallens | reverse complement strand
TCTTGGTGCCAATGCACCACAAAATTCAATTGAAAAAAGGAAAAATATTTCCAAATGCAGAGCATTTTGAGGAGCTAAAAAACGTCTAGTCAATGTTGATTATCAGAGCAGAATCTCAGCCTTTTCTAAAAAATATTGAAGGAACAAAATTCTCCACCGTTGTAATGTCACGCTACATATTCGCTTGTAGAACAGCAACCGAAACGTTAAATCCTTAGCCCAATGTTGATTTTTATGGTAAATTTAACGTACTTTTAGAATCTGTAACAATATTCAGGTGTTTTCTTTAAAATTTCCGAGTTACAGCAAAAAACTGAATAAACCGTTGTAACGTCACGGCAGAATGTGTCAATTATATTTAGTTTAAGACCTGTAAAAACTCAGCATTCTCTCATTTATTCTCATCAACTTCATGATAACTGCATGTTTCATCATTGCTCATTGTTCCGCATCGCTGAGAAAGCACTAAAAACACGTTCAATATGAAATCCAACTGAATGAACCTGTTCCGTTCAACAGGCTGGCTCATTGCGGAATTGCAGATCGGGTTTTTCGTCTGTTTTTCCATTCTCGATTGAAAATGCAACAGCTGAATTCACAACTGACGGCTTTTTTTCTTTCTCTCTGTTTTCCAGATATCATCTTCCTGGCACAGCAGTGTGTTACCCGTGCCGGCTGGGGTTTCCGGTGCCGGCGGGTGTCCGTCCTCTAGAGTCCTCCCGTATGACACCTCGTTCCCCAGCTCGTGACAGAAGTGCCAGTTGTTGCATCGGAAGAAGAACTAGGTGGCAAGGGTGGTCGGGGTGGTGCCAGGTGGGCTATGCATGTCCGCGGCGGGTCGCAATGGCAGAGCCGTCGAAAAACGTCCCTGGGGCCGCTGCGGCGTGCCCATCCGGCTTCCGGTGCGACCTGGAACGTGCAGGTTGTGCGCGGCAAGATGACATCCCGGTGCCTGTGGCACGCCTGCCGGGCCCTCGTCCTCGGCATCGTGCTGATGATGGTCGGCGGCGGAATGGCCACCGTTGGTGAGTGTGCTTTTTTGTTGTTCATCATTTTGGACATTTACTTTTTTAGCACAAAATCTTGGCAATAAGTTCAAAGTCCACTTCACCAAAAATATCCACACTAATGTTGCCTTAAGTACCGCATTTCCATCATTCCTGAAAAGCTAGCAAGCTACTGTAGTGAACCAGTCGAGTAATAACAGTAATTTTGATGATTCACGTAATTTTTCTTCTCGTTTCGTTTCGATGCTTTTCCCTCACAGGATACTACGCCAACAACTTCCCGTCGCTGTCGGACGTTAAGAGCAACAGCACCACGACGGTTCGCGTCAAGAACGAGCACCGCGGACTGCACCTGAACAACCTGTCCTACGTCGGACCCATCATCATGGGCGTTGGCGGTAAGTTTTACTGAACTTTTTTTTGTCTGCCTTCAAAAATTGTTGAGAAGATGTTTGAAGCTTAAACAGTTTCTTCTTCTTTGTGATATTATCTGAGGATTATTCCCCACCCCCTAATTTGTATTCATAACATGTTAGCCATCCTTAGAGTGCAAAAGATCCCGGTGCCCTCTGCACTTGCTGCACCGTGAAAATCGGGACCCGTTCTAGGGTGGGTCCCATCTGGGGTATTCTCGGTGCGTTCCTCCTTTGGTACGGTGGCATGGAAATAAAGAAGAAAAGCAAGTTTACATTTAATAAACTGGTAAATAAACCCGCAACATTGTGCAAAGTGAGCAGCCAAGTGGCTTCGGAAGTGGCAGCTGGCAATTACTTTAAAATTTGTGATACTAAATGTAATTTGGTAACAAACACTGAAGTTTCCAAGAAGTTGCAATGGTTCTTTAGAAAAATGGGTTAATGATAAAAATAGTTAATTGATCGGAAAATTTTCAAATTGTTTCATTAAGTGCATTGCATTATTGTTGTATTAATTCATATCATTAAATTGATTAATTCAATGAACTCTAAGCACCTGATCGGTACTGATCAGCACTTCACACAACTCGTTCAAATCCTTTGTGATTTGGTTTAAAAAATTAGTTTGGATGGTTGTTTATTTATCACATCCGACGATTAAGCTAACTTTTCTCAGAACAATGACATTTGAATGTAACAAAAACAAATTAAAATTAATTTCGATTTTTTGGCTTTAAAATAGATTTTGATTTTTATAACAAAAAATATCTTGCAGTTGAGCAATCCAGATTTTCAAGCGAAGATGGTGTTACGAATGGTGCACGCCCGAAACGTCAAAATCGCGCAGTGGTACTAACATTAGAAAAAAAATTGTGGCTGTTATGCCATGGCACACTCTTTTTGTAATGTTGGTACCACTGCGCGATTTTGACGTTTCGGGCGTGCACCATTCGTAACGCCATCGTCATTTGAAAATCTGGATTCTCTACCAAAACCGGAAATGGATTTTATTTGTATTTTTTTATTTGGCTCAAACTTTGTGGGGGCCTTTCATATGACCAAAGAAGCTATTTTGTGTCATTGGTTCACCCATACAAGTCTCCATACAATTTTGGCTGCTGTCCATACAAAAATGGTATGTAAATATTCAAACAGCTGTAACTTTTGAGGTATTGTTGAGGACTTTTGAGAAAAAATAGGTACACGGAAAAAAATTGCTGATTTTTTTATCAACTTTTTTTCACTAAAACTCAATTTCCCAAAATACGTATTTTTTG
The DNA here is from genome assembly GCF_016801865.2 of Culex pipiens pallens. NCBI lineage: Eukaryota > Metazoa > Arthropoda > Insecta > Diptera > Culicidae > Culex > Culex pipiens. Next base: position 90,986,136 of record NC_068939.1, on the reverse strand, counting down.
ATTTTCGAGATTTTTTGATATGTTTTAGGGGACAAAAATCCGCAACTTTTGAGCCATAGAGAAACATGGTCAAAAAAATCTGCCGCCGAGTTATGAATTTTTGAAAAATAGTGATTTTTGGAAAAAAAATCGAAGTTTCATGCAAAAACAAGTTTGACATTACTTTTTAATGCAAAATTGAATTTGCAATCGAAAAGTACTTTACAGATTTTTTGATAAAGGGCTCCGTTTTCAAGATATAGCCACCGAAAGTTCGATTTTAGCGAAATATTTGCAGTTTTTCAATTTTTAAAAATAGTGACCATTTCTAAAAATATTTTAGAAAAGTTCAGATAATTTGCTATAAAATTGTCTAAGAGACATTAAAGATTGGACCTCGGGTTGCTGAGATAGAGCCGCTTTAAGAAAAAGAAACGCGAAAATTGAAGTTTTCTTAATACACTCAACCCCCGGTGGTTGGTCACTTTTTCGTTTGACACTTTTTTAGTTTGTACCCCGTTGGTTGGTCAAAGTCAAACTAAAAAGTGACGAACTGTCACTTTTTACACGGCGCTTACGCACACTATCAAAACAAACGTTCGGTAGTGTGTGTGAACTCCGTGTAAAAGGGGTGTCAAACTAAAAAGTGACCCCGCCCGTTTGACAACAGTTCGTGTCAAACCATCGGGGTTTGAGAGTATCACCAAAAAAACACACCTTTTTCTAATGACGATATATCAGCAACTATTGGTCCGATTTTCAATGTTAATATATGAAACATTCGTGCAATTTTTCGATCTATTTTTTTGAAAAAAATATTTTGAAAATTTTTAAATCAAGACTAGCACTTTAAATGGGCGTGATATTCAATATTTGACCCTTTTAAATTGTTAGTCTTGATTTAAAAATTTTCAAAATATTTTTGGGAAATTGAGTGTTAGTAACAAAAAAGTTGATAAAAAAGTCTGCAATTTTTTTTTCCGTGTACCTATTTTTTTCTCAAAAGTCTTCAACAATACCTACAACTTTGCCGAAGACACCAAATTGATCAGAAAATTCACTCAAAAGTTACAGCTGTTTGAATATTTAAATACCATTTTTGTATGGACAGCTGCCAAAATTGTATGGAGACTTGTATGGGTGAACCAATGACACAAAATAGCATATTTGGTCTTAGGGAAGGCCCCCACAAAGTTTGAGCCAAATCAAAAAATACAAATAAAATCCATTTCCGGTTTTGGTAGAGAATTGCTCAGCTGTAACTTTTGAGTGAATTTTCTGATCATTTGGTGTCTTCGGCAAAGTTGAAGGTATTGTTGAGGACTTTTGAGAAAAAAATAGGTACACGGAAAAAAATTGCAGATTTTTTTATCAACTTTTTTTTCACTAAAACTCAATTTCCCAAAATACATATTTTTTGATTTTCGAGATTTTTTGACATGTTTTAGGGGACAAACATCCGCAACTTTTGAGCCATAGAGAAACATGGTCAAAAAATCTGCCGCCAAGTTATGATTTTTTGAAAAAAATGTGATTTTTGGAAAAAACCTTTTTTTTTTTGCAAAAACAAATTTAACGTAATTTTTTAATGTAAAATTGAATTTCCAATCGAAATGTACTTTACAGATTTTTGATAAAGGGCCACCGAAAGTTTGATTTTAGTGAAATATTTGCAGTTTTTCGATTTTTAAAAATAGTGACCATGAGTGACCATTTCTAAAAATATTATTTTTGAAAAGTTCAGAAAATTTGCTATAAAATTGTATAAGAGACATTGCAGATAGGACCTCGGGTTCGTGAGATACAGCCGCTTTAAGAAAAAGAAACACGAAAATCGAAGTTTTCTTAATCACACCAAAACAACCCACCATTTTATAATGTCGATATCTCAGCAACTAGTGGTCCGATGTACAAAGTTAAAATATGAAACCTGCTTGAAATTGTCCGATCTTTTCGAAAACAATACTTTCAACATTTTGAAAACTATTTTTAAAACTATTTTTTTACTTTTTTGCTGAAAAATACGTTTTGCCGGAAGTTGAGTACTTCATCAAATCGGGCGTCCAATTTAACACATAAGTCCCTTTAACACAAAATTCTTGTTTCTTCACGGTTTTGAGCTTAAAATCCCTGAAAAACGAGAAAAATCCAGAAAAAGGAAAGGGGTCGTAAAAACCCACCATGACGAGATATTGGAAAATGGACCTCGAACATGTAATCAAGGACCAAAATTATCCCTTAGAGCAAGTTTACTTCTCTTCTTTTAATTTCAATTGTGTTTTTATTAGAATTTAACAGTTCTGCTCCAGGATGTTACATTTGCAATTCAGAGATTTGGAGAACCTTTCAACTGAGATCAATTCATAGGCCTTTGCAGGTAGGATACATATTTCTAAGTTTAGATTTCGCTAACTGGGTGTTCTTTTAGGGAAAATAAATTTTGAGAAAAAACGCTAGATCTATGTACTTCTCCTCTTTCTCATGTATATCCAATACCATTTTACTTATGATAGTTGAAATTGATCAAAAAAACTCTGTACACGATTGTCAGAACCATTTGAGGTCGTAGAAGGAGTCTTTCACTTTTGGGACAATGACTGTCAATGATGGTTCTGAACTCATGGTCCAGAAATAGTAAATTGAAATGAAAAAATAATTACTAAATGTAAAACACAAACAACACAAAATAAACCCGTTTTTTGATTGATACATTCTGAAACAAGATTTTAATGAACCTTAAGAGTCTTATTGAACAGTTCAGCGTAGCCTAGAACTGGTTCCCGATTACCAGAAGCACAAGCTCACGCTAGTTAGCATCCAAACCCAGCATCCAAATTTCGAAAACCGCTACCTAGCATCCAGATCCAGCATCCAAATTTCGAAAACCGCTACCTAGCATCCAGATCCAGCATCCAAGTTTAAACTACTTAAAAAAGTTGTTTTCAGTAACTATTTAGCTTAGAACAGTCAAAATAATGAATTCTGAGACGAAAACAACCTTAAAAAATCCATTCAAAAAACTTAAAAAAAATAAAAGCCGTTCAGTACAATAACCTGGATGCTGGCATGTTTTCTGAACGTAATTCATCAACCAATGTTTCTAAACTCATTTTTGGGGTTCTCTGAACATATTTCAATCAAAACCACGTTGGATGCTGGGTTTTTCCAATTTTATAAGGACTTGGAATATTTGAAATTTGAATTTCTCAATATTTGGCTAATTTAAAATTTTCAATCTTGGATGCTGGCATGTTTTCTGAACGTAAATCATCAACCAATGTTTCTAAACTCATTTTTGGGGTTCTCTGAACATATTTCAATCAAAACCACGTTGGATGCTGGGTTTTTCCAATTTTATAAGGACTTGGAATATTTGAAATTTGAATTACTCAATATTTGGCTAATTTAAAATTTTCAATCTTGGATGCTGGCATGTTTGCTGAACGTAATTCATCAACCAATGTTTCTTAACTCATTTTTGGGGTTCTCTGAACATATTTCAATCAAAACCACGTTGGATGCTGGGTTTTTCCAATTTTATAAGGACTTGGAATATTTGATATTTGAATTTCTCAATATTTGGCTAATTTAAAATTTTCAATCTTGGATGCTGGCATGTTTGCTGAACGTAATTCATCAACCAATGTTTCTAAACTCATTTTTGGGGTTCTCTGAACATATTTCAATCAAAACCACGTTGGATGCTGGGTTTTTCCAATTTTATAAGGACTTGGAATATTTGAAATTTGAATTTCTCAATATTTGGCTAATTTAAAATTTTCAATCTTGGATGCTGGCATGTTTTCTGAACGTAATTCATCAACCAATGTTTCTAAACTCATTTTTGGGGTTCTCTGAACATATTTCAATCAAAACCACGTTGGATGCTGGGTTTTTCCAATTTTATAAGGACTTGGAATATTTGATATTTGAATTTCTCAATATTTGGCTAATTTAAAATTTTCAATCTTGGATGCTGGCATGTTTTCTGAACGTAATTCATCAACCAATGTTTCTAAACTCATTTTTGGGGTTCTCTGAACATATTTCAATCAAAACCACGTTGGATGCTGGGTTTTTCCAATTTTATAAGGACTTGGAATATTTGAAATTTGAATTTCTCAATATTTGGCTAATTTAAAATTTTCAATCTTGGATGCTGGCATGTTTTCTGAACGTAATTCATCAACCAATGTTTCTAAACTCATTTTTGGGGTTCTCTGAACATATTTCAATCAAAACCACGTTGGATGCTGGGTTTTTCCAATTTTATAAGGACTTGGAATATTTGATATTTGAATTTCTCAATATTTGGCTAATTTAAAATTTTCAATCTTGGATGCTGGCATGTTTTCTGAACGTAATTCATCAACCAATGTTTCTAAACTCATTTTTGGGGTTCTCTGAACATATTTCAATCAAAACCACGTTGGATGCTGGGTTTTTCCAATTTTATAAGGACTTGGAATATTTGATATTTGAATTTCTCAATATTTGGCTAATTTAAAATTTTCAATCTTGGATGCTGGCATGTTTTCTGAACGTAATTCATCAACCAATGTTTCTAAACTCATTTTTGGGGTTCTCTGAACATATTTCAATCAAAACCACGTTGGATGCTGGGTTTTTCCAATTTTATAAGGACTTGGAATATTTGAAATTTGAATTTCTCAATATTTGGCTAATTTAAAATTTTCAATCTTGGATGCTGGCATGTTTTCTGAACGTAATTCATCAACCAATGTTTCTAAACTCATTTTTGGGGTTCTCTGAACATATTTCAATCAAAACCACGTTGGATGCTGGGTTTTTCCAATTTTATAAGGACTTGGAATATTTGATATTTGAATTTCTCAATATTTGGCTAATTTAAAATTTTCAATCTTGGATGCTGGCATGTTTTCTGAACGTAATTCATCAACCAATGTTTCTAAACTCATTTTTGGGGTTCTCTGAACATATTTCAATCAAAACCACGTTGGATGCTGGGTTTTTCCAATTTTATAAGGACTTGGAATATTTGATATTTGAATTTCTCAATATTTGGCTAATTTAAAATTTTCAATCTTGGATGCTGGCATGTTTTCTGAACGTAATTCATCAACCAATGTTTCTAAACTCATTTTTGGGGTTCTCTGAACATATTTCAATCAAAACCACGTTGGATGCTGGGTTTTTCCAATTTTATAAGGACTTGGAATATTTGATATTTGAATTTCTCAATATTTGGCTAATTTAAAATTTTCAATCTTGGATGCTGGCATGTTTTCTGAACGTAATTCATCAACCAATGTTTCTAAACTCATTTTTGGGGTTCTCTGAACATATTTCAATCAAAACCACGTTGGATGCTGGGTTTTTCCAATTTTATAAGGACTTGGAATATTTGATATTTGAATTTCTCAATATTTGGCTAATTTAAAATTTTCAATCTTGGATGCTGGCATGTTTTCTGAACGTAATTCATCAACCAATGTTTCTAAACTCATTTTTGGGGTTCTCTGAACATATTTCAATCAAAACCACGTTGGATGCTGGGTTTTTCCAATTTTATAAGGACTTGGAATATTTGAAATTTGAATTTCTCAATATTTGGCTAATTTAAAATTTTCAATCTTGGATGCTGGCATGTTTTCTGAACGTAATTCATCAACCAATGTTTCTAAACTCATTTTTGGGGTTCTCTGAACATATTTCAATCAAAACCACGTTGGATGCTGGGTTTTTCCAATTTTATAAGGACTTGGAATATTTGAAATTTGAATTTCTCAATATTTGGCTAATTTAAAATTTTCAATCTTGGATGCTGGCATGTTTTCTGAACGTAATTCATCAACCAATGTTTCTAAACTCATTTTTGGGGTTCTCTGAACATATTTCAATCAAAACCACGTTGGATGCTGGGTTTTTCCAATTTTATAAGGACTTGGAATATTTGATATTTGAATTTCTCAATATTTGGCTAATTTAATATTTTCAATCTTGGATGCTGGAATTGGAAAAACCCAGAATCCAACGTGGTTTTGATTGAAATATGTTCAGAGAACCCCAAAAATGAGTTTAGAATCATTGGTTGATGAATTACGTTCCGAAAGCATGCCAGCATCCAAGATTGAAAATATTAAATTAGCCAAATATTGAGAAATTCAAATATCAAATATTCCAAGTCCTTATAAAATTGGAAAAACCCAGCATCCAACGTGGTTTTGATTGAAATATGTTCAGAGAACCCCAAAAATGAGTTTAGAAACATTGGTGGATGATTTACGTTCAGCAAACATGCCAGCATCCAAGATTGAAAATTTTAAATTAGCCAAATATTGAGAAATTCAAATATCAAATATTCCAAGTCCTTATAAAATTGGAAAAACCCAGCATCCAACGTGGTTTTGATTGAAATATGTTCAGAGAACCCCAAAAATGAGTTTAGAAACATTGGTTGATGAATTACGTTCAGCAAACATGCCAGCATCCAAGATTGAAAATTTTAAATTAGCCAAATATTGAGAAATTCAAATTTCAAATATTCCAAGTCCTTATAAAATTGGAAAAACCCAGCATCCAACGTGGTTTTGATTGAAATGTGTTCAGAGAACCCCAAAAATGAGTTTAGAAACATTGGTTGATGAATTACGTTCAGAAAGCATGCCAGCATCCAAGATTGAAAATATTAAATTAGCCAAATATTGAGAAATTCAAATATCAAATATTCCAAGTCCTTATAAAATTGGAAAAACCCAGCATCCAACGTGGTTTTGATTGAAATATGTTCAGAGAACCCCAAAAATGAGTTTAGAAACATTGGTTGATGATTTACGTTCAGCAAACATGCCAGCATCCAAGATTGAAAATTTTAAATTAGCCAAATATTGAGAAATTCAAATATCAAATATTCCAAGTCCTTATAAAATTGGAAAAACCCAGCATCCAACGTGGTTTTGATTGAAATATGTTCAGAGAACCCCAAAAATGAGTTTAGAAACATTGGTTGATGAATTACGTTCAGAAAACATGCCAGCATCCAGGTTATTGTACTGAACGGCTTTTATTTTTTTTAAGTTTTTTGAATGGATTTTTTAAGGTTGTTTTCGTCTCAGAATTCATTATTTTGACTGTTCTAAGCTAAATAGTTACTGAAAACAACTTTTTTAAGTAGTTTAAACTTGGATGCTGGATCTGGATGCTAGGTAGCGGTTTTCGAAATTTGGATGCTGGATCTGGATGCTAGGTAGCGGTTTTCGAAATTTGGATGCTGGGTTTGGATGCTAACTAGCGTGAACTAGAAGCACAGCCAACTCGACTTTTTTTGAAGTAGGGGAACTATACCCTTTCTCAGCCCATTTCTATTATTGGCCTATCAGCACTTTGATCATGAATTACAGCTTTCATAAAGTGTTTTTGAAGTAATAAATAGCTCAAATAAAAGTGAGCAAGCAACTCTCCATTGTTGATACATCTGAAAATGTTGATTTAATAGTGGAAAACGGCAAAAGTGATGAGAATTGGTCGAACGGCTTAGAGTGATTAAAATGGGTATAATTCCCCTAACCCCATCATGACAATCTATGTTCATGCCATAGTAGAAGATGATTGCAGTGCACTGTTTTTTACAGAAAGAAAAAGCTTGCTTACGAAATAAATTTTATTGATAATAAAAATAATGTGTCGCAAAGCTGAAGAATATTCTCAACTGATATCTCTGCTTGCATCCCGTCATTCACAGTCACTTTTCGAAACTTGATAATGGCAGCCTGCACTCTGCACAACCGGTAATTTGGTGGCTTAGGGACATACCGTTCGGGGGACGAACAAGCGTGCCAACAATTTCGGTCAACTTTATAACAACCGAAATTGAACAAACACATAATTCATTTTAATGCCCAGTTCCCATTGCACCACCACTCAACGCTTCCCAATTCTGGGCGAAATTGAGCACAAACATGAAAGTGCGAGTGAGACGAGGAAGTTTTTTTTCACGACTTTTTAATTACTTTAGTTCGAGAGCCTTTGCTGCTAATTGGGCTCGTGAGAGCAAGTGGGTGGTGGTGACGATGGGTGGAGGTGTAATTCGACCCACTCTCGGACCTTTTGATGATGAAAGGAAATCATCATAAAATGGCGGTAAACTGAAACTACCTTTTTTCTCCGTTTTTTTTTTTTTTTGCTAGCGAATTTAAATGACGGGTTTCAAATGGTTCATGATGATGGTTTTGAAATGTTTATTTCGTACTTTAGTTGGTTTTTATTTGAGAGGATTTTGCAAATAAAGTGAAAATCTCGATAACGATATTTTGCTGTGTTTATTTTCCTTTTTAAACCAATAAAAAACTGCTGTCGTTTGCAAAAAGTGTATTAAGCTTCTCCAATGAAATTAAGGCCTTCTGGATGCAACCCCCTGAACTTGAATAATACATAATTCAAGCAGAGCCTCATCCTTCAAATTCATCCCACCATTTTCGCCTGTTCAGAATACAAAAAAACGACTATAAGCTCCGGCATGCGGCCAGCAACAATCCATTTACCATGGATATTATACTTTTTTTCCTGCGGAGGAAAAACTTTTAATACAGGAAATTCTTTACGTGAACTTTTGCACTTTTTTCAACTTTTTTCCTCCTCCCTCATTCTGGTCTGGATGTTGGCAAAAAGAATGGCCAACAAGCCCAAGTTGTGGGAGGGTGAAAGGCCAGAATAAGTTTGCGACTCGAAACATGGCTCAGCGCTCTGGGTGGGAAGAAATCCACTCAATTTAGGGGACTATAAGTGGCTTCCAGTGGATGCTGAGTATTGGAGCTAGCAGCTGAATGCAGAACCGTTGGGAATTTGAACAATATTTATGGAACTTTTTGATGGATATGTTCAAGTTGTATAGATCCATCATATATATAAATTTATTTGTTTTTTAGCAAATATTTTACAAAGTTTTTTTTTCAAGAATCTGTTAAAAAAATGCTCAATAATGATTAAAAGTTTATAAAAATACAGAAGAGCAATTCTGCACAAAAACGGAAATAGATTTTATATATATATTTTTTTGTTTAGTTCAAACTTTGTCGGGGCCTTCCCTACACCCAAAGTTAAAGAACGAGGGGATAGTCCTCACGAAAAGAAACGTGAGGAAAGTGCTATATTGCGAGAGTATAGTCCTCTCGCGTGTTCATTCGTTCATTGGAACAGTTCATCCTATTGAGTGGCTTATATGGACAAATGACCGCCACTCTTTCACCGAACCATGGTGGCCCATACGGCAAAGTCACGGTTCAATATGCCGAAGGTCTTGGGTTCGAGTCTCGGTACCAGTACTTTTTTTTTTTTTTTGATAGATGAACGGTAATTTCGGGATTTATCCTCTCCGTCCGCACACAGTACCATTTTACTACCGAATCGTGCTCTTTATCCTCTCGTATGCCGATGCCCAGTTCTGGGTGTATGACCAAAGAAGCCATTTTATGTCGTTGATTCGCCCATACAAGTCTTCATACATTTTTTTTCAGCTGTATATACAAAAATAGTATGTACGTAAATATTTGAAAATATGTAACTTTGTAAGAAATTTTCTGATCGATATGGTATCTTTGGCAAAGTTGTAGGTCCTCTGTGAGTCCTCTGTTCAGAAAAATAGGCACAGTCATGCTTCGGTTTAGCACCGCATATGGGGGATGCAAATCCGAGGCGTGCATAACCGAGGCACAGTGCTTGTGCGATTTTGGCTATAATTCTATGAAAAAACATTTTCGAAAAAATACTCAAAATTTAAGTTTTTTGCAATCTTGGTATAAAATGATCGGGATTTTTTCATACATTTCGAAAACAATAACACAAATTCTGAAAAATACTCAAAATTTTCACAAAACTACGTATTTTCGACAAAATACTCAAAATTTCAGTTTTTTACAATCTGGGTACAAAATGACACAAATTCTGGAAAAATACTCAAAATTTTCATAAAACTACGTATTTTCGAAAAAATATCCAAAATTACAGATATTTACGATATGGGTTCAAATGATCAGGATTTTTCAAACATTTCGAAAATAACAACATGAATTTTTGAAAATACTCCAAATTTTCATAAAACTACGTATTTTTGAAAAAATACTCAAAATTTCAGTTGAAAAAAATCTTGAGATCATTGTTTTTAGGACCTTCAAACGTTTTAAAAATAATAACACATTTTTTTTAAAATACTCAAAATTTTCACAAAACTACGCATTTTTGAAAAAAACACAAAATATCAGTTTTTACAATCTGGGTATCAAATTATGGGGTTTTTACCATACATTTTGAAAATAATAACACAAATTCTTAAAAAATACTCAAAATTTTCACAAAACTACATATTTTTGAAAAAATACTCAAAACTTAAGTTTTTTACAATCTTGGTATATAATGATCGGGATTTTTTCAAATATTTCGAAAATTATAACACAAATTCTGAAAAATACTCAAAATTTTCACAAAACTACGTATTTTCGAAAAAATACTCAAAATTTCAGATTTTTACAATCTGGGTATAAAATGATCGGGATTTTTTCATACATTTCGAAAATAATAACACAAATTCTGAAAAATACTCAAAATTTTTAAAAACTACGTATTTTCGAAAAAATACTCAAAATTTCAGTTTTTTTACAATCTGGGTATAAAATGACACAAATTCTGGAAAAATACTCAAAAATTTCATAAAACTACGTACTTTTGAAAAAATATCCAAAATTACAGTTATTTACAATATGGGTTCAAATGATCAGGAATTCCGAATATGTCAAAATTGAGACCAAAAAGTGGCGCTATGACGGCCTACAGGACAAAAACTAACGTTGTAAAATGTTTGTTCTAGAAAAATCGAAAAACTATGAGAAAAACTGCGATTGGCCAAAAAGTTAACACCGTAGGCTTATAGTCCATGTAATTACCTATCTTTTGATCTATGGGAGTATGGGTGTTTGAGGCTGTTGGAAAAAGATATTAAGGTTTTAAAAAAATCCATTTTTGACAGTAATTTGCAAAAGCTAAGAGAAAAATTCGAACCAATCCTGGATGTCTATAGCACATTTTGAAGGGCTTCAAAAGACCATTCGAATGCATCTAAGAGAGTTGGAATTGATGAAGTTTTACGGAAATGCGAGCAATTTTAAGATTTTTTATGTTTTTTGGACCTCAAACTTCAATGCCCGTTTTACCCCACTTCCCTTTGTCGTAGAGGGCTCATATTTGGCATGAGTTCATCTCATGTATAGACAAACAAACCCTGAAAGTTTCATCCAAATCGGAGCACCTCGATACGACCTCTAGAACAAACCGAGCAAAATCTACAAATACTGCCTCTTAATGTTTCTTTTTCTGTTATTTGCAGTATTTCAGCATCTACAGGTCTAATCTTCAATGTCTCTTAGGCAATTTTATTGGAAACATTCTGAACTTTTCATAAAAATATTTTCTGGAATTTACAGTCATGACCACTATTCAAAACATAGAAAAAAAGTTTAGTCAATGTGCGAATTTAGGGTGAATCTATGAAAAAAATAATTACTATATTAATATGAATTTTGTTTAATTTAGGTAAATGTTTTGTGATATATAAAATTAAATATTAATTTAATAATTTCTTTAAATTTTGTGTTTTTGTCTTATTCAAAAATGATAATCTAAAAAAAATGGGAACCTGCCTGAAACATTGTTTAGGGGAAATTTGAACTGTATATACAAATATTAGTTTTAATTAATCGATCTTTTTTTAAATTCACTTTTCTCTCTCTCCATCTCAACAGGCTTCATTGTGGTGGCGTCCTGCGTGATGACGTTCGAGGCCCGAGATTCCGCAGCCAAGGTGGTCCCAGCCCGGTTCAAGCTCAGTGGAAACGCCCGGAACAGCAGCAGCCGAAATAATGCATCCCGCCGGTCCACGAGTAAGTGCTCTCTTTTATCCTTAGGTGATGCGACCCTTAGGGACACTTCTTTTCATGAGGAATATTTTTTAAAATTAGATGCTTCTATACCTGACCTGCATCCTCTCTAAGTCGGCTCTCCTGCCTTCTACTCAAAGATGTCTAGACTCTGGAGGAGCATGTTTTTGGCTTTTTGAAATGACTTGTTTGCTTTGCTGCTCCAAAAAAGGTGATTGCAGTTTGAGTTGTTTGAAGAAACTTTTAAAGTCAGATGCAGTATTTTACATCCCAAACAACTTCTGAGTTGATTTCTTAAGGATTATCCCGGTTTACAAAATGCTCCAGATAGACAGTTTGCCAGCAGTCAAGCATGATTCTGCCATTGTACAAACTAAATGCAAAGTAAAACAGAACAAGTACGCTCTGGTGCACTTTGTAGCTAGTTTTGAGTTGAATTTGTAAAGTTTTTTTCTTTGTCGGTTTTGTTTCATGGTTTTACCTGGGTGGGGTTGCATTTATACCCAAAATATTTAGTTTTATTTTTTCGCTGGATTTTTACTAAAATTTAATTCTGTCGATTGAAGCTTGTTCAAGTAGCCCAAACCTATTATACTTTTAAGAATTTGAAAGATTAACTTACATCAAGTTCAAAAATGTCGAGTTAGGTTATCAGATAACCTCACAGCTTCAGCTTGGTTGCCGTAAATCAACAGCTGATACAATTTGAACAGTTTGAATCAGTTGTACACAAAGTGAGAATCATGCGTTACAGTTCACAGAATTCTACAATTTTCCTCCGAACAGAGTACCACGTGGGCATGAATTGCCGTTCGTTACATTTTTTCCATAATTTTACAACATCGTGCATTTCACAGAGTGTGTCACCAACACAGCAGCCTTCAAGCGCCAACCTTGCTACACTGTTCCTAATTTTTATTTCAGACTTTATGAAGGTTTTCAAGTTGAACAAAATAAAAATTTACATAATCAGCAATTCCCCACGAAAACAGCATGGAAAAAAACAAAAGTGCTCGGATCGGGCTCAAAATTTTTCTGGGGGTTCCCTGGCCGAAATAATTAGACCCGTATTTTTTTGTTTGGCCATTAGGGTGACCTACGCCGTGTTAGGGTGGTCTAAAAAATGGCCATTTTCGTCGATTTTCGCAAAAACCACTTTTTTCGAAAAATCATAACTCCTCGCCTTTTTAACCGATTTCAATTGTCTTATATGCAAATGAAAGGTGATAAGTTGGCCTTTCAAAAAAAAATAATAAGAAGTTTCAAAAATCTAGCCTAACATATGAAAAGGGCGTATGAAACTTTAAAATGCCGTTTTGACGGTGTCTGGACCAAAGAGCCTATGTCTGGAAATATTTTTATCGGATTCCCCGGACATTTTTACATAACATACTAAAAAATGGGAGGAGTTCATTAACAGGATTCCGAGATATGATTTTTTGAAAATAAAATCCGTGTTTTTTGACGCGCCGCGCGCAAAAACCGGAGAATGACGAAATTGGCAAAAAATCAACTTTTTTCACTAAAACTGCGATAACTTTAAAATTTCAGCGATGACCTATAGATGTTTGGGTACCAAAATTTTTGTAATTAAAAGACGCAACTTTTGGTACCCAGACATGTATAGGTCATCGCTGAAATTTTGAAGTTATCGCAGTTTTAGTGAAAAAAGTTGATTTTTTGCCAATTTCGTCATTCTCCGGTTTTTGCGCGCGGCGCGTCAAAAAACACGGATTTTATTTTCAAAAAATCATATCTCGGAATCCTGTTAATGAACTCCTCCCATTTTTTAGTATATTATGTAAAAATGTCCGGGGAATCTGATAAAAATATTTCCAGACATAGGCTCTTTGGTCCAGACACCGTCAAAACGGCATTTTAAAGTTTCATTCGCCCTTTTCATATGTTAGGCTAGATTTTTGAAACTTCTTATTATTTTTCTTTGAAAGGCCAACTTATCACCTTTCATTTGCGTATAAGACAATTGAAATCGGTTAAAATGGCGATGAGTTATGATTTTTCGAAAAAAGTGGTTTTTGCAAAAATCGACGCAAATGGCCATTTTTCAGACCACCCTAACACGGCGTAGGTCACCCTAATGGCCAAACAAAAAAATACGGGTCTAATTATTTCGGCCAGGGAACCCCCAGAAAAATTTTGAGCCCGATCCGAGGACTTTTGTTTTTTTCCATGCTGTTTTCGTGGGAAATTGCTGTAATTTACTGCAAAAAGCCATTTGAATTTAAATTTCCAATTCGGTATTTTTTTCAACTGTGCACACATTTCATGAAAGTATGATGTACATAAAATGTCGCCCTCCTCAGCGCTGCTGACTTTGCTTTGTCTGTTTGCAGAGTCTCGAGCAACCTTTGCTTGCGACTGCTGCTGCCCCGGAGGCACTTGGGATGTTTTAATTTTCTGGACCGTCTGCACTCGAAAGCCAAGAGTTTCCGCTGCCATGTCTGCCGGGAAAAAGTAACCTTTTTGTTGAAATGTGCTGTGTGGTTTGTGTGGCTGTTTTTTTTTCGGTTGCTCCCGGGGGCTTTTAGGCGGGGAAAGGTTAAAGTGTATCTCGAGCGTAAAAAAGCTTTCAGAATAATTTGGGAAAATGAATTCATAATTAGTGATTGTGATCAAAGCTGTAAGCTGGTTGTCATTTTTAAATTACAGTATGTTGTGTCATGGAGATATGCTTATTCTTCTACAAATTCAAATATTTGTAATTCTATCACTGTGTCTGACAATTTTCTTCTAGGTCCCCCTAACAAGGTTGACCTTTTATCAGTTCACCTCTTTATCAAAACGTCACACGTTTACTTCATTAACATTAGAGCAGCAAGTCTTGCGAGCTGTTTTCAAAACAATTAAAAACTTTGACTAACTGTCGTTTGACAGCACCTCACCGGCTTACAGAACTAATTCAGTTATCATCACTGCTTCCAGCGGAGCAGCGTGAAACATACCAATTTATGGGTTGAAACTCTGGCATGAAAGAGTGAAAGTTTGCCGGAACCGAGTGGCAACCTCTCATTCAAAGACGACTCGTTCGCCTCTGGCTGGTTGATGTCAGATAGTCAAAAAGTTTTCCTTGGACTTGCTTTTAAAATGAGTAGGGTAAATAGATGGGTAATTCTCTACAAACTCACACGAAATCGGAAAAGTTACCCCGACCCCTCTTCGATTTGCGTGAAACTTTGTCCTTAGAGGTAACTTTTGTCCCTGATCACGAATCCGACGTCCGTTTTTTGATATCTCGTGACGGAGGGGCGGTACGACCCCTTCCATTTTTGAACATGCGAAAAAAGAGGTGTTTTTCAATAATTTGCAGCCTGAAACGGTGATGAGATAGAAATTTGGTGTTAAAGGGACTTTTATGTAAAATTAGACGCCCGATTTGATGGCGTACTCAGAATTCCGAAAAAACATATTTTTCATCGAAAAAAACACTAAAATAGTTTTAAAAATTCTCCCATTTTCCGTTACTCGACTGTAAAAATTGTAATTGTCTGCTATATTCGAAAAGTACATTAAATTTCCCATAAAATGACATGTTCCAAAATTTTTTACAGTCAAGTAACGGAAAATGGGAGAATTTTTAAAACTTTTTTAGAGATTTTTTCGATGAAAAATACGTTTTTTCGGAATTATGAGTACGCCATCAAATCGGGCGTCTAATTTTACATAAAAGTCCCTTTAACACCAAATTTCTATCTCATCACCGTTTCAGGCTGCAAATTATTGAAAAACACCTCTTTTTTCGCATGTTCAAAAATGGAAGGGGTCGTACCGCCCCTCCGTCACGAGATATCAAAAAACGGACGTCGGATTCGTGATCAGGGACAAAAGTTACCTCTAAGGAAACAGTTTCGCGCAAATCGAAGAGGGGTCGGGGCAACTGCTGTGTGAGTTGGCGGAGAATTACCCAGATAGTTTTTGTCACTTTTTGGATACCTTCTGTTTGTAGACATAGAGACAAACATAGCTTGAACATTTTTCATGACTGCATGCCAAATCGTATAGTTTCATGTCGTCGTTGTGGTGCTATCTTGTCGCACGTGCTTTTTGAGCCAAATTGAGTTAAGAAGGCCATTCTGTGCAGCTGATAATGCCTAACCTTTTGACCTTTACAGATCCCCAAATTTCGATTCAAATCCTGATATATTCAATAAAAACTAAATTCAACCAAACTTCGGGACAATGCACAGAATGGTCAACCAAACAAAACGTGTTTGTTAGTGTTTACCAAGGGTCCTGATTTTCGGTTCAAAGATCAGAAATCACTCACTCATCGCCGAGCCAATCTTTGCTCACTGGAGCTCGCAACCAGTCGCGAGCGAACACTACACTCAGGCTTCCAGCGACTTGCTCAATCGCTTCTCCCAGCGATACAATTACTTCGTGAATTTCTTTGTCCACTCCGTCCGTCGACCCGAGTCACACACAAATACGTTAAGAGAGGAGAGATTCTAACAACATACCAGCTCGGCGCTCTTTTGGCCTGCACTGCCACAGTTTGCCGTCAATTAGAATTTGGCATGATGGAAATTGCTTGTTAATGTGTCTTTGATGTCGTGTTATCAACAAATTGTAAAACATTTTTGATAACATACATTTTAAGCAGTTTAAAAACTGAGTAAAACAAAGCCGATCGCAAACTACCGTCATGATTCGAATTCCCGGACGCTTCGAAACCCGGACACTTCATCTTGTTTTATCAGTTATTTGGATATAAGTTCGCATTATGTATGTCAAAACTGAGTTATTTCATGATTTCTAACATCAACTTTCATTTAAAGTTTGTTTGAACGCTGTAGTTAATGTCAAAACAATTTAATAAAATAAAATTTTAAGATTACCAAAAATGCGAAACATTTCACGTGAAATATTTCATAGGCGTCCGAAGCACCGGGAAGGCAAAGCAGAAATTTATGGTTTTGATCCTAAGGTTCTAGCAAATTTTTATGTAAAATATCGATTGTTTTGATGTTAACAGCTTATTTGAGACCTAAAGAATGCCATTCACTAACATTTCAGTCCAAATTTGTGCGATTCATTAGCAAAAAACGGGTGTCTGGAATTCGAAGCAAAAGTGTCCGGATTTCGAATCAGTGTCCGGGATTCGAAGCACAACAAATCATTTTAATTTTAAAATTCTGATGAAATTTTTTTAGAAAAGACATATTTTGCATGCATTCTCTCAAAACTGACTGTAAGTATTACATCCTGATGATATTTCTTCATTTCCAACTTATGTTTGTCTCGGAACTGAACGGAGGGGGATCGGGGGGATCATTCGGGATTATTCGGCGGAAAATCGAATTCATTACTACACTTGCAGATGTAAAGTTACACGTCGAAAAGTTACCTGTCACTATTCGTAGATGAACGATGTTTGTATACAAAACGAAATTAATTAATTTAATTGCTGCTAACATGTAGATTCACAGAAATTCATCTACTGATTTTTCGAGAAGTTCGTGAGCGATTTTCTTTTGTGTGTTTCGCCTCCCCTCTCTTGCGCGGGTTAAGAAATATCGCAAGCAAAAAAGATTTTTTTTTCGATTATTCCATCCCTGCACATTAGGGTGGTTCAAATCCGGGCTTTCTCGCTAATCCTAAGAATATGGTGTCTTCGGCAAATTCGTTCAAAATTTAATGAAGGTTCTACATCTGAGAATTGATAAAGATTGGACAACTATTGCGCCCTCCACAGGTAAAAAACTAAAAAAAGTTGCTTTTCTCCATACATTTGACGATTTTTCCCATACATACTTTCATCGATTCGTGGGATTGGTTCCCGTGATCAGAATGAGCTTAAATTTGGAACTTAGTCTATTAGTGAGTCAACCTTTCATTTCACGGGGCAGCCCCGAGAAAGCCCGGATTTGGACCACCCTACTGTACATTATACCCTTGTCCAATTGTTTTGCAATCTTGAGTTTAAAAAATATCTAAGTGTTGACGAATTTTTTTTATTTTTGCGAAAAGAAGTCATAAAACATAAAATTTTCATACAATTTCGAAAACAACAAAAACTATTTTGTCCTCTGATTTTCTGACCAATTTTGAAGACTGTGGGCAACGGCCTTATTCAAAAAAAGAAGATCCATGAAAATACGGTAAGTTCAATGTTTAAACTGTTTAATCAATTTTTATTTATGTAGGATTTTTCAAACGGAAAGAACCTTAAAAATATTTTAAATGAGTATAATAAATTTATTTTAGCAAATTTTATATACATACATTGTTTATTGGGAAACACGGAGAAAAAAGAGTTCCCAAAATCGTGAACAAGCGTTCATGAAAACGGGAACCACGAACAAAATGTTCAAATTTCACTATACGTTTTTAAAAATCGTACCATGGGATTTGAAAACTTTGTTCGAGGTTCCCATTTTCATGAACGCTTGTTCACGATTTTGGGAACTCTTTTTTATCCGTGTAATTGGTCTTTCCATACAAGTCTCCATATAACTTTACGGGCTGGTAATACAAAATGGGTTACGTAAATGAGACTCCAAAAGACATCTTAAAGCCATGGTGCCTGACAGTTTAAAATATGGTTCAAGAGATATAAATTGAAAAATATCGAAAACGGACATAAACAAATTAAAAAAATAAAATAGATTTTTAAAAGCTAAGAAATTTGCATTTGATAATTATTTTACTTTTGGGTTAGAATTTTCGGAATATTTCACATTTCGGCTACTCCTTTAAACAATATTTTGAATAAGCTGAGTAAATTTCCTGCAATTTTCTTTCTGAGACTTTGAAAATGGGAATTTTTTAAAATTTGGTCTAAATTATGAAATAAGGAAAATCATCTTTTTGTTAACCTTATCAAAAGTAATGCTTGATTTTAAAATTTCAAAATTTGATTTGGAATAAAATCAAAAGTCGATTTGCGAAATCGTGCACTGAAAGAAAGGCACATAGCAATATCACATGTTTCACACGTGAATCTGCCCCATACGACTTGGCATGTGAATGACATGTGCAAATCACTACGATAATTCTCATCGCGCGACGCGGTAAATTCAAAAGCAAACCACGTTAACTTCATGTGACAACGCTTATGAATTGGCAATGCTTTTCTCATCAATGTTAAATGATTTTTTAGTCTGAATCGAATGGGTTTCCAATGGTTTTCAGGTGTTCAAAACGGTGAGAGGGGGTTTCTTTATTTTTTACATCAAATTTATTCTAAGGTTTCAAACATATTTTTTTATTTTTCAAACCAAACATCTTTTTGGATACATAACATTAAATCATACATTTCACTTTACTGACATTAAATTTGCCCTGCTACGCAGCGTTGAAGTGTTCGGACCAGGTCCCGACGGCGTTGTGTTGAGCTGTGTCCATCGAGGCGCTCGAAAAGAAAGCCCTGCTGGGGCGATGTATCGTCACCGACAACCTCAAACATTTCTAGATCCGGCATCTGGCGGATCCGAAGCCCGCCTTTGATGTCCATGACGAATCTTGACAAACATCGCTTACAATCTTTCATCCGGTTCCGAATCGGAATAGATTCCGGGACGAACTCTGGCCGATTTTCTGGAAAAATAAAGTTAATCCGCATTAATTTCATTCAATGATGGGTTTCTCTTGTTCTTACTTACCACCAGCGCACAAATATTAAAAACTAAGGTAATTTGTTAGCAAAAAGGAGCTTTTCAATCCGAAAAGCAAACTTTGCACCATCATCGGCTGTGGCCATCTTACTTATGAAGAATTTTTGGCCATACGCCAAAACATTTCAATCTAACGTGCTTTTCACTTCGAAATCAAAGGAAATGTCAAATGGGGCAAATCTAAATGAAGTTCATTTGAATATGAAGTGAATAGCATGCGAAAAAAAATCTAAAAATTCTTTGTGTAAAGATGGGTATCCGGCGCCGTCGCTCCGTGCCGTACTCAAACACTTATGAGCCCAAGGCGGCGAAGTCCTTGTAGTTAAAAGGAAGACACTAGTGGTTGGTACTAGCAATGGTGGCAAGGGTTACCAGGTCTGAAGAGTAAAAAATCTGGCAAAAAATCTGGGAAAAATCTGGCAAGCCACTTTTCTCAAAGTAATAAGTAATTTTTTGTTCAAAAACTGTGGATTTTCACTTTTTATACATTATAGCTTCACAAAATAAACAAAATACGTCAATCAAACAATGTGAGGAAGAAATAGAAAATTATTTTTTTCTAATTGACGCTCAAAAAATCTGGCAATGCCAGATTTATCTGGCAACCTGGCACCCCTGATGGTGGCCGACAGCTATAAAGTCAACTTCGTTTTCGCATGCGAAAAAAGAGGGAAAGGTCTTTCGATAGCAATCAGCTGATTTTGAATGATTTTCACATCCATTTGACATGAAAAACACGTGTGGATTAATGGAAAAGCACGTGAATTTATTGTGTTGATTTTTAGAGACTCTCACGTGAAAAAACATTTGAGATTTCTATGTTGGTTTCTTTCAGTGTAGAGAACTGCTCCTTAGTCATAATTGATCCGACACCTGTTTCTTGAAAAAATGCTACAATGATGATGATTGTTGATGAAATGAATTATGATTAGAATTGAGTAACTTTTGAACTGGGTGATGAATAGAGAGAATGCGTAGCGTGATTTTCGAATGGTCCCACTTTGTTTACATGTACAAAGTAGGAGGCTGCTCAAGCACAAGCATGACTTTTTTCTTACTGATAAATAAGCTGTTTCATAATCAGTAGTATGTGGTTTATTATGTCTTGTTTCTGACATTTTTTGCTGGAAAATTGTCACGTTTCGATCAGTTAGAAGAGATTTTTCTATTTTACGGGTGACGAAGAAATGCGACGAGAGTGTCATTCTGCGATGTCGCAGATAAATTCCATGGCTGATTTTAGAATCCTGCAGCTCTTCCTGGTCCAGCGAAAAAACATCGCTAATTCTAGCGAAGCTGATCCAACAAACAGAGTAGATATTCACTAAACAAGGTTTTCAAACGGAATCAAACAATAAAGACAGCTTCTGGATGGATACAACCGCATTGATTCCATAAACATCTTCCATTCATAATTATAAAAAATGACTATCACGCCTTCAACTTTCTTAAGATTTCTTGACTTAAACTCCAGGTCCTCAAAAGCCGCACATTTTTCATTCAAGCAAAAAAACTAGTATTTTTAATGATCGATAACAATACTCTCTACGTTTGGCGAACAGTAGGTTGGTTCCTCTTTGACAGGTCAAAATTGAGGCCGTTTTGCGAACCACTATTCAGCACTCAGCTTTTGAACTGAGAATTCAGGGATTTTGAGTGGAGATTAATAAATATTTCTGATATGTACACAAGTGGAAAAAAAACTTAGAAAATAAAAAAAATCATTTTAAAATAATCTTGTTATTCCAGTACGGGTCGAAAGCATTAAAAAGATATCAAAACACGGAGCATAAATTGAATAAATAAATAAAAGAAGCACTCCAATAAAATTGATCCAAACGAGACAGATGTATATTTTCCAACCATCATTTCAATTGCATTCTTGGTACAAACACCCATTCACGAAAGCACCAGGCAATCCAATAAAGTTGGCTCTTTCAATATTGATGCAACCATCAATTTTCACTTTTCCTCTCCGAACGCCGTAAGCTGCAATAAAACTCAAATCGATTCTCGCATTTTTTTCTGTGTTTTTCTTCCCCCTTCTCCAGCAGGCATCGCCAACGGTCCCAGTACGGCCCAGACGGCCCGCTGGGAGCAACATCTGGGGGTGTTCCGAACGTCACCGGCCGTGGAACAGGTGCCAGATCGGAAGGCACTGACGGCGGCCTTGGTTCACTTCTCCCGAGCACTTGGGTAAGTCTGTCATGCCAGCGGCCATTTAACAAGCTCAAGTCATTTCCGGTGAATGACACGAAAAGCCGACCCGTAATTGTTGTGTTCTCCGTCGGAACATGCGTAATTTGCACGTTCTGGCTGTTGTGGTCTTATCTGGGCTCTCTCGCTGTTGACTTTAGATTGAATCAATGTGCCAGCCAGCCAACTTCAGGAAGATCTCATCGTGCGTGCCGTTATGTACTTGTGACGGGCACAGTAGTGCTGTGGCGTGTCACGGAAAGCTCAAGTACGATTTACACGAGAAACACTTACAGCTCAGCTGCAGACATTTCCCATTCCGGATCCTCTCTGTCGAACCAGTAGTCAGGAGGACGGTGGTGTTATTTGTCAAGAGAGAATTTTTGAGCAAGATTTTGTTTGTCTTGACGTGGAACTAAAGCCAGCAAATTGTCGCCTACAGTTGATTACCTTCAGATTACGCAGACGTGCAAAAGTGTTTTTTTTTAAATACGAAACAAAATAGGTAACCAACAACCAGAGTTGGAGTCTGGGTACAAGTCACCCTTGGCGAAGCATCAATGGTTCTGTGAATGGACGGAGAGGATAAATTCCGAAAAAAACGAGAGTACTTTACTCGTGGGTTCATTTTTCCAAAAAGTTCACCTTAAAAAAAGTGTCGATATCGAGGCTCGAACTCAAGACCTTTGGCATGTCAAACCGTGCCTTTGCCATATCGGCCACCATGGTTCGATGACTTAGTGGTGGTCATTTGTCCATATTAGCTTATGTGATGAACTGTTTCAATGAGCGAATGAACACGATTTGTTGTTGTTGTAAGCGCGAGAGGTCTATACTCTCGCTAAATAGTACTTTCCTCTCATTTCTTTTCGGAAGGATTATCCGCTTTGTCTTTAACTTTTAATGCATTTCCCTACGTTTTTAATCATATTTAGCATGTTTGGATTCGTTTGACAATATTTTTCGAAAAAAATATTCTTCAAAACATGGAAATTTTGAGAACTATTGCAGCATTATTTGAAACATTTTTTAAAAAGTAATTTAGGCCGCTGCAAATATTTTTCAAAGTTTATGTCGCTCTCCTTCAATATTGGCTCGAATAGTTAGAGGGCAAAATAATATTTTTTCAAAAACTTTAAAATTCCATTAAACTTAGACGTGCAAAACACTGACAACAATTTAAAATGGGTTTACTTTTGTATTTTTTTCGCCAAAAATATTTTTTGTCGAATCTTTTTTTTTCATTGGAATGTTGAAACCAAGTAGTGAAAGCAAGTAATTTCAATATTTAATTTTTTATCGAAACTGTGGATAGTCGAGGCTTCGGATAATCGAATCTGACCATTAGGCGCAAAATAACAGGGGGTTTGTTGTTTTTCGAAAAATATTTAAATTTTGAAGCGATAATTTATTGTATAAAAAAAATGATGCAATGGATATGGCCAACCTTTGGCTTGGTTGAAAATCAGGTTGGTTCACGATTGGTTGATTAATCAACTAAGTTGCATTTGAAAAGGTAAATCAAAGCGACTAATTCAAAAGATGTTTAAAAAAAATAATTTAAAATTAAATACCATTATCAGAATGGGGTAGGTATTATGTACTTAAGTTTCACAAGTAATTAACTAAATATCCTGAAATAATATCATCTGTAAACGAAATAACGATATTTATGAGAGGTGGGCCAAAACAGAGCGAGCCGCTCAAAAGGGCCGGTTCACTAGCAACGACTCATGATAAACAAGTTCTTTAGTATAAAAAACTTGCAAGTAAATGCAACTTTTGAAACATTCTCATCAATATACGTTGACAATATTTTAATAACATTCTTGCCAATAGAGGAGAAAAGCAACTCGCAACAAAATTTTGAGGCTAGGAATTTTGACAGATATGATTTTCATAAAGTATTCGCCTCCTTATCTCTCCCACAGAAAACTAGGGACAAAGTAGCTGTCAAACTAGGCTAAACTGTTAAAGTCACTCACAAAATGAACTTTGAGTGATTTGAGTTCATTTCTGACGTCACGATTTTCTCCTCTATAGAGGAGTAAATTTGACGTCAGAAATGAACTCAAATCACTCAAAGTTCATTTTGTGAGTGACTTTAACATTTTGACCTAGTTTGACAGCTACATTGTCCCCAGTTTTTCTGTGGGAGAGAAATGGAGGCGAATACTTTATGAAAATCATACTTGTCAAAATTCCTAGCCTCAAAATCCTCTATACCCAAGCTTCCCTGCACCGTGCGGTACACGCGGTTCACTTGTACCTCGGTTTTGCTTTGCGCCTGCTTTGTTCGGTTTACACCCGTACCCGACTCACACGAGCCGAGGGTATTTTGGTTCATCGTACCAGCGCACCACGACACTCTCGGCTCGCCGCGTCGGTTTTGTGTCTGGCACTCACCCATGGCATGAACCCAGCGTATGAGCCAAGGTGCTTAACTCGGTACGAGCCGAGGTACGTGCCGTGGTACACGCTGGCGGTACAAAACGGGTTCAATACCACGGCGCGTACCACGGCACGCTGGGTTCATGCCATGGGTGAGTGCCAGACACAAAACCGATGGGGCGAGCCGAGAGTGTCGTGGTGCGCTGGTACGATGTACCAATATACCAACACACAAATGGGTTCAGGCTCGTACCGAAGCTAGAAAACCAAACCCGCGGTGTGCGTTGGCACTGGCGCATGGGAAGCTTGCCAATACCACTTAAACATTTTTCAAAATCTTATTTCAAGTTTGCTAGTTTTCTCTGGGTTTTTTCAAGGAAAAGCTGAATGATTTGCTAAACAAAATAAAAAAAAAACTGTTAACTGCGCAACTGACCATAAAGATAAATTTACACAAAAAATAGCCCTTGAGATTATGGAAAAAAATGCTCTTGGCCGATTAAATTTGGCATTTTTCGACATTTAAACTGATCGATGGTTCGATGAAAATTTTCTAAACAAAAATATCAGTGATATTTTATATTTGTTTAAATTTAGCAGAAATAAATGCATTTTTTTAAAATTAGTAGCCACTTTCTCCAATGTTGACAAAGAGCGTAAGAGCTGTTCAAAAGAGCGGCTTATTTTAATGAGCGCTTTTGCCCACCTCTGATATTAATGTTCTCTATGTGGGGTGCTTTCGGAGGAAGAAGGGCGGGGACTATCAAAAAGAAATAAAAAAAAGTTGTGGAGAACGCCAGTATTTATTTTTTTTCTTTATTTTAGAAAAATCTCCACATTCAAGCTGTGCATGAGCCAGACGGGTCATTTTGTGCAAAATTGATAAACTTTCAGAAAAAAATGCTTTTGACGTAACACCTTATAATGTGGCCCTTTTAAACCTTGCGTTTTCGTCAACGGATCCACAGGCGTGTATCGTTCTTTTTGCGACAAGACTCCGCCTCCCGGGGCTCCTAAGTGTGAAGGGCACGGGGAGAGGGCACCGAATACCTATATTTACACTTAGAATTTTTTGCGTCCGCCTCGGGATTCGAACCGGCAACCCCTGGATGTGAGCCCAGTGCGCGGTCCGATTGATCCACACCGGCAGACAAAGCACATGATTATAGGGTTTGAATTTCGAAAAACTGATCAAAAGTGGGCAAAATTATCACTTTTTCAAAAAACTTTTTCGTAAGATTCAGACTTGTGTTTTGTCTGGTTTTGTTTTGTTTTTGGTACATTTTAAAAATTAACCCTTAAAAAAACAAAAAAAACACATAATTTAACAAATGCTTTTTTCGGATTTTTCATCCAATTTTACACAAAAGTCTCTCTGAAACCAATTTTTTATCTCCTCACGGTTTCGAGCTATAAATCACTGAAAACGTGTAATGGTAAAAATCCTGAAAAATTGAAGAGGCCGAATCGCCCCTCCGTCACGAAACATCGAAAAATGGAGCTAGGATCCGTGAACCTGGACCAAAATTACCCCTTAGAGCAAAGTTTCACGCACATCGAAGAGGGTTCGAGGAAACTTTTTCTGATTTGAGGAGAATTACTCATAAGTATTTCCTGATAGATTTTTAATTGAGATAAAATTGAGTTTTTTTTTCCCTTAGACATTTTGAGTTTAATTGCGAGGCATAGGTTGCCATAACAAGATTCATCGTTAAACAAGTCATGCTCAACTGAAACCAGGTGGCCTCAAGCAATACAATTTGCATACATAGTTATATAATCTCATGTAATGCCGGGTGCCACCAGAACGTGGAAAACCCCCGCGAAAAGTAGATGAAAGTCTAGTCCTGTCTCGTCTCGCGTGAAATCCTGACATCTGGCAAACCGACTCCCAACCTTCACCACCACCACCCACTCACCTTCGATGATTGCATTACGAGTGTGTTGCATCCTGGGCGTTTGCGTTCGTTAGCACTTTCGCTGCCAGTCCCACCCACGTGGCCACCATCATAGTAGGGGAAGAAAGGACGACATGCCGTTCATAACTTCATCTGAGCAAGCATCTCTCTAATGTCTGGCTTCCTTCGTTAGCATGGCATACTACAAGACAGAAGGAAGAGGATGTTCGTTCATGATGAAGTGGGCGGGAAAATTCCTTGACACGGAAATGCTCGCCCCCAAAAGGGGAGAAAGAGAGCGGGCATAAATAGTGTAATGATGACACGTTGCATGGGTGGCTTTCAGAAAGGGTGAGAAATTATGTGCTTTTAGTAGTGGAGGAAATTTTCATCTTATTTGAGCTTTCATCAGCGATGGTTGGTGATGTAACGTTGGTGCCTCTGACATCCATTTGCAGAGTCTCTGGCAAATTTGTCAGAGTATTCGGCTGTTAAAGTTTGGGTGTATACTTTTTTCCAAATACCTAGTTAGAGAACTACCCAACATACTTATAAATGATGTCAAAAGTTAAGGTGACAAATTCGTCCTTCAGTAAACTTGATTGTACTCTGCAACCAACAACAAACCGGCCAAATTCACTTCCCAGCGGGGACAAGTCAGTCAGCCAGTCGGTCCCAGTCTCAGGTCGTCGTCGCAAGCAACACAAAAGTGTCACACGGATGGCTTGCCACCCTTGACTGCGTGTGTCACCGCAAGCTCCTGATTTATGGTGGGTATTTTTAAAGTGAGAAATTCTCGGTGCTTATCGTTGATCCTGATAATACTTATTCTTTCTGCTCGAGCGTTTCGAGTGTTCCTGGCCCTGGGCAGGGGGACTCCAGAAGGAGGTGCGGTGCGTGCGGTGTCGTGTAACAAAACGATCCAGACAAGGGGGGCCATTTTGTGTCAAATCACGCAATAAATTTGCATGAGTATCACACGCCCCAAAAAGGCAGAGACAACTCTCGTACCCGGCAGAAGGAATAATATTGACGAAACGTGCAAACGTTTAAGGTTCATGTGAAGTCTCAAGATTTTTAAGGTTAGCTTTTCTTATTCGTGTCTACAAATTGCTGAAGAATCTTCTTTTTGCAACTTTGGCATAAACTACTTCTTACAAAACTCATTTGCCAGGTTTGAATGAATTTAAATTAATAGGTTTAAGATACCCAGTTCAACTGTTTCACTACATACTTAAAAATATTCGTGTAATTTTCAGTCATTCCGATGCACATAACTGGAGCGTCAAATGTAACCCAAAATTACATCAGATTTGAAAATTACATGAGCCATTTTAGCAGATTGTACCGGCATTGAATTTTACGCGAGCTGAAAATACATTGATGTAATTTTCAAATTGATGTAATTTCAGTGGATTGCTGCAGGTGAGAATGTGATTTCTAGGTTAGAAATAAAAAAAAGTAATCGTTTCATGTTTCAATCAATTTATTTTCACTGGCTAAAACATCAAATAATTTTCATATTGTTAAGCAACACTCTCAAAAATAGCACTCCTTTACTGATGATTTCCCAAAACAATCTTTTAATTCAAAAAACTCACTTTGCACACATCACAGCTCTTGAAATGAACCCGGGCGGATGTTTTCACCTCAATCCGGATCCGCGGCTGAATACGAACCATTCGCTGACATCACTTGACTTACAGTAACCGACTACAGCTGATTTGACCGAAGTTCCCCAGCGGCTGCAACCAAACAAACGTTGACATTGTTGTCCGCTTGGTTTGCCTGGTTCCGGCCGGCTGCTCAAGCTACTTCGTTCCGACTTGTCCCAAACTAGCCATTCCGCTTCGAACGGCGAGATTTGTTGGCCACTAGTTTGCCTCTTAGGGAAGGGAGATTCCCCAGACTGGTTTCGTAGCACCAGCGAACAGCGTTTGCTTGTTTTGCTTCCGGAAGATCCATCACGTACAGCTAGAAAAATATGTAAACAAAGTTGCTCTTTTCAGTTGCACTTATTCAATTTCATCACTAATTACACCTGAAGGTTTATTAAACTCACCTCAATCCGCTCTGTTGTTAATCGTTAGGACGATTTATGCAGTTAATTTCCGACAAAAAACTCGATAAAATGCCAACACAACATTTGCAGTTTTGTTTTCAAGATGGCTGTCACATCTTTGGCACTGTCATAAGAACGTACCTAAATGAACTTAAAATTGGGTTTGTTTCGATGTAAAATTATATCTCAGAACACGCTCCAGTTATGTGCATCGAATAAGATGTAAAATCAAGTCTAATTAAACTCATGTTTACACGATGCTTGATGTATGAGTGTTGAAAGGCAGAATAGTGACTGTACATCAAAACAAACATAATTTTAGATCATATAATCATTTACATTCTTTATTTTTCTGTTGGAATAGAATTTCCGTTACATGGAGTATTAATATTTTTTTAGTGTGTACTAAAACTATACAAACTTAGATTCTCTCTACTTCTTATCCAGCAGACCATGTTCCAACTAAAACATCCCCAAAAATTTCTAATCGCTTAATTGAGCGTAGTTGCTCAAATAATTTCAAACGACGATCACGTTCTGTTTACTTGTAATCAACCTGCTACCCTTTGGCTGTTTACGGGTTTCGACAACCTCTACCCAGCTCGAAGAGCGATGGCAAATAAATTGGTAATAAAACAAAAAAAAAACAACCCGATAAGGCGATGAAGAGCAAACTGTCCTCCGACCTCGTTCTTTGTCCTTATTTTGGTCGAACGGTTTGCCCAAGACATCGTGAGACGCCGAAGCATCTTCAGCGCAAACAATAATCGTACAAATTAATTGTTGGCGATGACGATAATGGCTGGCGACAGCGCGTGGAAAGGGGTTTGCCCTCAAGTTGTGTTTTATTACCCCACCGGCACTCACTTGGTCGGCTGCGTTGATGATGATGACCCCGTTGGGGTGGCGCGGCCGGTAGGATGGGTTAATGAATCTTCCAAGATGGGGCTGGATTTGGGAAAATGGGGTTACAAAGGGCGACCCAATAAATGTTATGAGGGTCGGGTGATATATATTTTCGCCAAATTTGAGTGCAAAAGATTTATTGCAATCGTTTGTGAAGTAATTATGTTTTGAGAAGAAATTGAAATAACCAGTAAATGTAAGTACCACTCAAGTATCATAGTGCGTGTGAGAACACTGACAACCTGGCTGAAAATATCAACTAGTGAAAAAGTTTAATTCAAAATATTCAAAAGTAAAAAGCAATTTACTTATAGTTGCCAAATTGTGTCAAAGGTTGTCAAAGGGACATTTGTGTAAAATTGGACGTTCGATTTGATTGCGTACTCCAAACAATATATGAAAATTTAAAGTACATTTTGAATCTGCAATAACCCAGAGAGGTTTTATTTTATTTTAAACAAAAAAACATTTTATAATTACGTGTTTTTTTGTAACTTTGCAGTTCATGTGCTTTGAAAATATTTTTTTAGAAGGTTCAGCAAATATGCATCAAAAACCGGTAAAAAGTAGTGAAAATCATCACTTTTCAAAAAGCTTTTTCGTAAAATACTGATTCTTCGTGAAGAATACGTGCAAATCCTTTAAATTTTTGTTTTCAGTTATTTGCCTTAATCATTCTTTTGCACATCATTAACGTGCACGATGAAATGATAAATATCGCTTTTATTTGGAATCAACTCTAACATTTCAAAATGGCGTAATATTGAACATATGACCTTTTTAAATAAAAAAAAATATTTTTTTCGAGAATTTCAAAAATGTTTGGTTTTAAACTTTGAAACAGGACTATTAGTTTATGAGATATTGGTACCTCAAACCGCAGTGACATTGATAGGATTTCAATTTTTTTTTGGAATATTTTTCAACTGGTTAGGTTTTTCTCAAGACTATTATTTTTAAAGCATGGGGTAGGCCACACAAGGTCCATGCACTATTTTTTAAAAAAAGTGTTTTGAATAGTGTTAAAAAAATAGTTGCGTTGGAAATTCTTATTTTGAATTTAGATTTAAAGTGTTAAAGTTTTTTTTTATGAAAACAAATTATGTTTATATTTAGTAAACTAGGTTTGTTAGAAAACTACAAAATACATATAAATTTTAGGTAAAATTATTAACAATTCGGAATTTTGCATGAAATTTATTGAAACTAAATTTGGTTATACAAATATCAATTTGTATGGCATTTTAAACTGAATTTGAAGCACAAATCAAAAGTTTTCACATTTTGTATAACATTTGTTCTACTTATTTACAAATTTATTTTACCTTCTCCTAGTAAAAAATTGTCCAAAGAATCTGAAAATGTATCCCGTTTTCCAATTTGAAATCATGTTCATTGAGAAAGTCATGACACTTTGAGAATATTAAAATAAGGCTATTTATCAACATTTTCTTAATTTATTAACTTTTTAAACTTTTCAAAATTTTATGAAAACTTTTTCTTGAAGTAGAAGAAGTGTTCAACTCTACCATAGTCAGTAAGATTCCATAGCATTTACTGCGTATTTAATTTGTACTCTTCATTTTGCGGAAAAATCTCAAACCTATGAAAGTCACCCCGTTTTACGTTACTACACCCAAAGGAAATATATAGCTCAAAATCTGTAACAGTGGATTTGCTACAGAAAATGTTACATTTTATAACAGTTTTTGCAGAATGCTCATATCACAATTTTGCCCGCGTGTAAACATGTCAGCGATCTGCACTGCCCATATTCGCATAAATGTCCCATATGCAAAAACAGCAAGCTGAGAAAAACGCAAGACAAGTTTGTCCCACACATAAGGCTACGTGTTAAGTTTTCACGTAAAAACTGGATTTCCTCCTGATTTCTAGATCAAAGAACTTGATCTTATAGGCTTTTCTGAAAGAGCACACGATTTTGAACCAAACTGCAACAATAACTCAAAAGTGATGAAAATGCATATGGGACATTTATGCGATCATGGGCAGTGCAGTTCTCACCAATACATATAATGCTGGCGCGTCCCGAGCAACACTCCAGAGAGAACAATATGTTCGCGCTCTGTCCCGCACAATTCATAAAGCGTCCATGGCGCGGTGGTAGCGTATCGGATCAGCAACCTAGAAGTTGATGGTTTAATCCTCGTTCTGTTAAGATTTTTTTTCTGCAATACAATCAATCAGCCGTCGGTAATGTCGATAATTGTCGGTAACGGGCAAAAATGTAATTCCACTGTATCGCAAAAAATGCATGTGGACAGCTTTCATGCAGATTCTGATATACTTTCATGCCGCCATGTATCACAATCATGCGACCGCCAGTTGGGTGTAGAAAGCTTAACGTTGAAAAATATTTGCAACGGCCTTATGATTTAAAAAAAATATTTGTTTTTTCTGGATCGATCAAAAATATTAAGATTTTTTTGTGAAATTTCACTGTACAGTACTGCAAAAAGTTTTATTTTCCGCGAAAACAGATATTTTGTCAAAACTTAGATATTTTTAAAACTAATGATTGCAAAACAACTGGGCATGTGTAAAATGCATTTTAAAACACTTTTTCATTCAAATGTTAATACCATGGCTTGCAATTTCCATTTTTTTATTGTTTTTCCCCCCCACATTTAAAAAAAAAACAAACATTTAAAAAAATATTGATTTTGGGACATCTAATTTTTGTGGAAAAAAAAAAGTTAGTTAAAAATCGCCCAACTTTTTTCTGAGTAGTCTTCATCAATACCTACAACTTGACAACTTGGATTTTCGAATATTTACGTACCATGTTTATATGGACAGCTGCCAAAATTGTATGGAGCCTTGTATGAGTAAACCAATGACACAAAATGGCTTCTTTGGTCATAGCGAAGGCCCCCAAATAGTTTTTGCCAATTCAAAAAATATTCATGAAATCCATTTCCGGCTCTTCGTTTTTGCACTAGTTCGATTCAAATCGGACCGCAATGATGACATTTTACAAAAATTGATCCAGTAGAACCGGGGAAATGGCCCTGGTTCAAACGTTAATTTAAGGAATACTTCTTTATTAGAACCATGAAGTTTGATATGTCGCAAAAGTGGTTTCAGGTATTTGACAAATATGGTTACGTATTTGGCCACCAGAGAACCTGGGAACCGGTCCAGGAGGCAATTGTACATCCTAGGGACTTTCTCCATCCAAAATAAGTTAAGTTTGAAACGTCGCATTGATTTGTTTACTCTGTTTGCTTTCTATGTCGGTGAAATAAAACAGGTAACTAAATGTTTGTTAGTAACTTTGGAAAATTATCATATGGTTATTTTTATATGGGTATGGGTACAAATTGGTTCCTCTTCGCAACAACACTCCAAAAATAGTATCCCGCGAATAGTGGATGACGTACGCAACCACTGTGATTGATCGAATTGCAATGAATATTCTCCTTTTGATACGTGCTTCGAAAAAGTGATTCATCATGTTCATGTGAGCTTTCATTTTCTCGCACTTTGCGCTGAAACACACTTCTTGCGTGAAAACGAATCAATCATGGCTGTCTCTCTCTCTCCCTTTTTGCTAGTCATGGCGATTATTTTTAGCACCTCGCAACTAAACTTAGTCCATTTGGCTTTCGTTCTTCCGTTCCAGAACTCCTAAGGCAACTCGTCCCTCGTCGCCGTGCGAAAGCAGCCGCCGCGTGTCCCGGAGTGGTTCGGTGCCCAATTTGACAGGTGACAAGCTCGAGGAACCGGGCAGCCATCACCATCAGCACCTCCACCATCACCTCCAGCAGGCGGCATCGGGCGTGGGTTCGCCGGCCGGGGTGCGGTCCGTCGTGAGAACTCACCGGGGATCGCGTGTCAGCAGCATGGTCCATCGGTCAACGCGAGAAACCAACGGTGGCAGCAGTCTGCTGCACCCGGGCATGTTGCACATTCATCGGCACGCGCAATCCTTCGACGAGCCGGAACCGTTCCCCAAGTAAATGAGCCATGAAGTGTGTCGGTACGGCAGGGTGTCTGTATGATTTAATCTTTTTTTAGTTTGTTGTTTAGTCTTTTAACATTTTAGCATATTTGTTAAAGAACAGTTCTGTTGTAATAACAATTGTCTAACCATTTGCAGTCAGAATTAAGTATTCGAAATTCATTTTTTTAGATAAAGTGAAATTACACAATGTCAATTGATTTTAAATACAAATTGAGCAGCCACCCTGTGTTTCAACCTCACCAAAGCACACATTTCCACTAATCCGATGAAAATCTCATTTTGTGTCAATCTTCCCCAGAACCCTCAACCAGACCGGTTCGCACGGCTCGATGATGCACTACGGCTGCCCGACGGACATTCCCATCGTGCACAAGCTGCGTGACCGGACGAAGCGCTCGGACACCGCCCGAAAGCATGTCCTGTCGCGGCAAACCAAAATCGAAAAGGAGGACCCGGGCAGTCCCAAACCCGGCCAGGGTGCCCATCAGCAACAGGTACAGCAGCAGAACCCGTTTGCCGCAAGTCGGCGCTCGTCGACCATTTCGAATGCGTCCACGTCGAAGCTGAACAAAAGCCGGCGTGCCTCAACCATTAGCAAAACGCCCAGCGTAGATTCGAGGGGCGCGGCCTCCACGGTCGAGGTGAACAGCCCGGAGCGGTCATTGCTGGCGATGACGACGCCCCGGAAGGCCAAGGACGGACAGATGGCCCAGACGCCGTCGGTCGAGCGGGAGTGCCGGTGAGTGATTGAGGGTTTGTTTTATTGAATTAGGGGAAATATACCCATTCCCATCACACTAAGCGGTGGTGTCTGAATGATGCTCGACATTCCGGAGTGCTCATTGAAATTTACCAAAACCAAGTACACCAACCATTAGAGCAGCTTTTTGTGAACATTTCTGTTTAATTTGACTTTTACCAAAGGTTATTCCTATTCCTTTTACAAGCATTTTACAAAAATATTTCCCAAGCCTATTGTGGTCAGACGAGAATGCACTGGAGCTCACGCAGTTTCTATTATCGGCCGAGTTCTTTTTTCTTTTAGCGCACTTGTTTCGAGATTATTTTTCACATGAAAAGCTAAAGCATGTGCAAGAGAACATATTGCATGTCGTTGGAAGCAATTTTACATTTTAAGCGACTTTTATATAACGACTTTCGTTAAGCGGTTAAGGTATCTTTTGTGTGTGAATGTGTGTGCAATCAAAGTGATAAGTAATGGTGCCGCAAAATAGAAGATTTGATCAAAAAGTACATTAAATTTAAAATTGTTGGTCAGTAAATGGAATAAATTTGTGTGCTTACTCGAGGCGGAGCTGTTGCTGGTAAGTTTATGGCCTAAACAATTATGTTGGACCTATAATCGAGCAACAAACTCTCAATATGCCGAAGATAGGTGATTGACGAGAATGCGCATATTTCCCCTAGGGTCTTCATCATATTTGGGTAATTCTCCGCCAACTCACACAGCAGTTGCCCCGACCCCTCTTCGATTTGCGTGAAGCTTTGTCCTAAGGGGTAACTTTTGTCCCTGATCACGAATCCGAGGTCCGTTTTTTGATATCTCGTGACGGAGGGGCGGTACGACCCCTTCCATTTTTGAACATGGGAAAAAAGAGGTGTTTTTCAATAATTTGCAGCCTGAAACGGTGATGAGATAGAAATTTGGTGTCAAAGGGACTTTTATGTAAAATTAGACGCCCAATTTGATGGCGTACTCAGAATTCCGAAAAAACGTATTTTTCATCGAAAAAAACACTAAAAAAGTTTTAAAAATTCTCCCATTTTCCGTTACTCGACTGTAAAAATTTTTGGAACATGTCATTTTATGGGAAATTTAATGTACTTTTCGAATCTACATTGACCCAGAAGGGTCATTTTTTCATTTAGAACAAAATTTTTCATTTTAAAATTTCGTGTTTTTTCTAACTTAGCAGGGTTATTTTTTAGAGTGTAACAATGTTCTACAAAGTTGTAGAGCAGACAATTACAAAAATTTTGATATATAGACATAAGGGGTTTGCTTATAAACATCACGAGTTATCGCGATTTTACGAAAAAAAGTTTTGAAAAAGTTGGTCGTCATCGATCATGGCCGTTCATGGTCACCCGCGACATACACGGACGACGAAACAAAGAGAAACGCAAAAAGTAACTTTTTCAAAACTTTTTTTCGTAAAATCGCGATAACTCGTGATGTTTATAAGCAATCCCCTTATGTCTATGTATCAATTTTTTTGTAATTGTCTGCTCTACAACTTTGTAGAACATTGTTACACTCTAAAAAATAACCCTGCAAAGTTAGAAAAAACACGAAATTTTAAAATGAAAAATTTTGTTCTAAATGAAAAAATGACCCTTCTGGGTCAATGTAGATTCGAAAAGTACAATAAATTTCCCATAAAATGACATGTTCCAAAAAATTTTACAGTCGAGTAACGGAAAATGGGAGAATTTTTAAAACTTTTTTAGTGTTTTTTTCGATGAAAAATACGTTTTTTGGAATTCTGAGTGCGCCATCAAATTGGGCGTCTAATAATACATAAAAGTCCCTTTGACACCAAATTTCTATCTCATCACCGTTTCAGGCTGCAAATTATTGAAAAACACCTCTTTTTTCGCATGTTCAAAAATGGAAGGGGTCGTACCGCCCCTCCGTCACGAGATATCAAAAAACGGACCTCGGATTCTTTATCAGGGACAAAAGTTACCCATTAGGACAAAGTTTCACGCAAATCGAAGAGGGGTCGGGGCAACTTTTCCCGATTTCGTGTGAGTTGGTAGAGAATTACCCATTTGGCAATATTGTTCTAAATATAATGAAGATCCTACATCCGAGAAATCGTAAGGATCAGACAACTTCTGCTCAAACCAGAAGCCAAAATCTAAAACATTTGCTATTCTCCATAAATTTTAACGATTTGCTCATACAAACTTCTAGGGTTTAGAAAGAGGGCCTCTTCAGGTCAGACCGACCCCCTCCTCTAATGGCCACCTACAGTTTGTATCAAATGAATCCCATGATTTACTCTAAGTCCGACGTTTTGGATGAATATTCTGTTTTCTTCAGGGATTCAATTTTCTACGATAATTGATTCTGAATGCGTTTGAAACGCAATCTGCATTTAAAATGAGTCAGATTGAACACACTTTTGCGGCAATGACTACGAAAATGGCTTCTGAATTGATTCTCATTCATAAAACCAATAATGGGTGCTACGATACAGCGAAACATCAAGTTAAACTGCCACAACCAACCACACACGGTGATTCGTTAACACATTTGTGGCTTTCATTGTTGGGACAATACTGGCGCAAAATCACCAAACCAACAGAGTCACAAATTTTACCAACCGTAATTACAAATTCGAAAAGCACACAAAAGCCACAGGGACCTGTGACCGTAGGACACAGACTCGTGTACAAACTGGCACCATAATTGATCAGTGTAAATAGCATGGTGAAATATTTTAACTTTTCATTCTGTGGTAAAACTTCCGATTGCCTTCGGTAGGTACAATACACCGCACACATGGCAAGCACACAATGCACTGATTTCGTATTCCATTATCCGGGAGCAGAGAGCTTTATGTGGGTGTGGGTTGCAGGCTGGAGCCCTTTACCTGCCCCTTTGTGTAAAGTTTACACACCGCAAACAGAAGCGTAACGTTACGTCACAGGCTAAAAGATGTAATTTTGACTATTTTTTAAAGCGTTTTCTTGTACTTAAACTCGATGTGATTTGTTAAAATTTAAAATTGTTCATATGTCTGTGTTCAAAAGTGGCTGTATCGCTATATCATCTACATATGCCATTTTTGAAGCCAGTCTTCCCAGATGCTTTTCAGCAGAAACGTTTTAATATTCATCAATTACAAAGTTGTGGAACTTGTGGAAGAGTATGGCATGTCGGCTGCCGTTGAGCGCATTGCTCTTTGTTAGTACCGTTACCATAGAGCAGCTTGAGTAATCAGAGAACAATTCAGTGAAAGTTTTTGTTAAGGTAGTGATTGTTTAATACATGCTTTTCATGATGTGTGGACAAAATTTTAGGAAAATGTTTCATATTGGTACATCCAACTCACTCACAGTCGAAGCGACGAACTCGAGCAAGAGAAAATAACAAGGAAACTTCTCTTCATGTGGTTATGATGACACGATTTATTTTTGTCTTGAAAATCGTCAATCAATAACATTTGAAGTGCAGAGCCAAGTATTGAAAAAATCTGGTAGACGAAAATCTTAGAATGTTGAATAGGAAAGGGGAGAGGATATTTAGTTCAAAAGTTTGTAGAATTGATATTTTTTTATGTTATTTTCGGTCTCAATTTTTTTTTTTATTTTTTTTTTAATTTAATATTTACTATTCTTTTCCATTTAGATTATAGACGATCATTTAAGTCACAAAAAAAAGCAAAGCAATCCACTTTAACGACCCCCGGGTCTTTTGTGGTCTCTGTTGCAAGTTTCTGCTCATTTCTAGGCGTCCGCAGACTATGTGTAGTGAGTCACCCAAAACCTCTTTTACGCAAATGGACCGACGTTTTACTTCCCCATCCGATAGAAGGCCAGGAGGATAAGGCGGGAATCGAACCCGAGCCCCATAGCAACTTAGGGATCGGCTGCCGAAGCCGCTAACCACCGCGCCACGAGGCCCTCCGTTTAGTCACATTTTTTCTAAATTGACAGAAATTAGAAAAAAAAATATGCAAGATCTGTCAAAATCTTGCAAAGACAATGATTAATCTTTAATTTGGCTGACACTTATAAAATCTGATATTCCCAGATTTATCTGGCAACTTCGCAAACCCAACTGCTACACTTACATTCTATCTGTAGTGGTCCGCTCGACTTCACTCATCTTTTAAATGAAATTTTTAAAGAGATCTGTCAACGGTTGGTGAGTGACTAGAAATATTTTTAAAAATTGAGTGCCCCGGTTACAAGGCATCGTTGTAAAATCCTGATAATTCTCGGCAAAAAAATCCCTTTCTGAGAACGAATCCTTGGATGAATCCTTTTTTATGATGCATTCTGAAATTCAACATATTATATTTTGACAGGAAATGGGATAAAATATAATTCTGTCGATTTCGATTGGAAAAGCTTCAGAGAGAGCAATAATAGAAACATGAAGAAAAATCAGTTGTTGACGTTAACTATCAACAAGTAAGGCTGTTTAATTTTTCATTTGTGTGACTCGAATGAGAAATCACAAAGCCAAGGGTCCTGATTTTTGGTTCAAAGATCAGAAATCACTCACTCATCACCGAACGCCCGACATTCGTTTACCCGATTCACTAACGAATATGCTCAGAGAGGAGAGAATCTAACAAAATACCAGCGCGGCGCTCTTTTGGCCTGCATTACCACATTTTGCCGTCATAAATGATCAAAGCAAAGTCTCTTTGAGCCGTTCGCCGTACTACCCGATTGGAGTGAGAGGGAGAGCGAAAGAGAGAGTTTTCAGTAGCGATTGGTGTGGAAGTGACAAACGGTAGGAATGGATCAGAGCAGTTTTGCGTCGCGTTCGTTTTGTGCTCACGAGGGAAAGAGCCAAAAAATCTGTTTTGACTAATCATAACCCTTGATTATGACTTCGAATAAGAAATTATGATGTATTCATAATTTTAGAGGATTGCAGAAGCTTTTCTTTAAGCTCAATTCATACTAAAATCTGAGTATTAGGTAATTCTCCGCCAACTCACACAGCAGTTGCCCCGACCCCTCTTCGATTTGCGTGAAACTTTGTCCTAAGAGGTAACTTTTGTCCCTGATCACGAATTCGAGGTCCATTTTCTGATATGACAGAGGGGCGATACGAACCCTTTCATTTTTGAACATGCGAAATAAGAGGTGTTTTTCAATAATTTGCAGCCTGAACGGTGATGAGAAAGAAATTTGGTGTCAAAGGGACTTTTATGTATGTAAAATTAAACGTCCGATTTGATTACGAACTCAGAATTCCGAAAAAAACGTATTTTTCATCAAAAAAACACTAAAAAAGTTTTAAAAACTCTACCATTTCCCGTTACTTAGCTGTAAATTTTTTTGGAACATGTCATTTAATGGGAAATTTAATGTTCTTTTCGAATCTTCATTGACCCATAAGGGTCATTTTTTAATTTTTTCAACAAAAAATTTCATTTTAAAATTTCGTGTTTCTTCTAACTTTGCGGGGATTTTTTTAGAGTGCAACAATGTTCTACAAAGTTGTAGAGTAGACAATTACAAAAATTTTGATATGTAAACATAAGGGGTTTGCTTGTAACCATGACGAATTATCACGATTCTACGGAAAAAAACAATCAATGGAATCATAAAATTACACATTTTGCCCGATCCAGTATCGTTGCTGAGACATTTCTAATCCTTAGCTTTCTTAGCCTGTCAACTCTAACCAAATATGTACAGGATTGTGTTTGCTTTTGTACAAGTATGGTGCACGAGCTTTTCTGTGTACGGAATGTGATCAAATCCAATTGGGAATAGAAATCTCCTTCCCTGGCGACCACCCACATTCCTGAGCAAGATTGAAACCGGAATATCCCGGATGAAGACACGCCGCACAGACATGTGTCTTCTATTGGCACGACTTCTGGATTCTTATTACCATATTGCCGTATCATGCCCGAAGGCAACATTCATTCCGTCCACTTTTCCAAAAAGCCCGAGTGGTCACTTGGCACACACCCACACACTTTACTCATGTTGCAGTTATTGTCGTCGTCGAATAATAAATCTCTCTTTTAGGTAAGCATTTTTTTTTTGTTTCTTGGCACGATTTGTCTGCAAGTCTGGGGTCCAAGTGGCGTGCTTCATACGGACTGTTAACGACGGAGATTGGCTTAATGTGGATACGGAGGTTCTTTGGTTCGGGCAGTTCACTAGATGAGTGTGTTTATTTTCGGAGATTTATGACATTCATAAAGATATGTGTCCGACGATGCTATCACCGTAAGACTTGAAATCATACATCAACGTCGGACGCAGATGCTTGGGAAGAACTGTTGATTTGCTTAGCTTGAAGTTTAAGTTTATTTGTAAATTTTTTTTATTGTCTTATTTATTAAGTATTTGTCTTTTTTTTCGTTAATTTGGTTATTATGTCATTTGGTCGTTGGGTCTTTTGGTATATGTTCTTTGTCCATTTGCTACAATCAACGCTACACGGAGAAAAAAGAGTTCCCAAATTTGTGAACAAGCGTTCATGAAAATGGGAACCACGAACAAAGTGTTCAAATCTCATGGTACGATTTCGAACCATGGCATTTGAACACTTTGTTCGTGGATCCCATTTTCATGAACGCTTGTTCACGATTTTGGGAACTCTTTTTTCTCCGTGTATGAGGCTCCACATGACTAATGAAACAAACAAAGCAAATGAAACGAAATCAAATTACCAAGTCTTAAGTCAACCCCCGCAAAAGTAAAATTAAGTGAACTTTCCATCGACCCACAGGACACGGGACATTTCTTTGCCACCTCAATTTGGCGGTCAATGGCACTGTTGCGTGACCAGAAAGTCGAGCCCAGTTCTTTGTTCGCCGACGAGTCCGGCGTCTCTAATCGCCTAAGGATTTACGCACTTTTCGAAACGTGTCTCACACTACACACTAAAGTGAGACTAGGTCGACGACAACCTGAAATGTGGCCCCATGCATGACGTGGGTGACTAACCGCCAAACGAAACGCCGTCATTAGTGTCATGAAAGCATCGTTTGCTACCAAGTTTGGTGTGTGGAATCCTTCTAATTTACTCGCCGTGTCGGTTTTCTTTTGTCCGAGGGAAATCTTGATAAAAATCAATTGCTGAGGAGCGCAATAACTGATGGAGCTGAAACCCCATTTGAGCTTTGGTTTGGGGCGTGGTTTGCATGCAAACTTTAGGACGATGTGTGGGAGGAAGAGTTACAGCACGAAATGGGTGGTTATTTTTATATCGAAACTGGACTCAACAGGCAGCATTTTCTTAGACGTGGCATTAGAATGCTTGTGGTAAATTTTCTTTCTTTTGATATAAGGGTAAAGAGCTATTCCAGCTC
This sequence comes from Culex pipiens pallens, assembly GCF_016801865.2. Lineage (NCBI taxonomy): Eukaryota > Metazoa > Arthropoda > Insecta > Diptera > Culicidae > Culex > Culex pipiens. The sequence continues at coordinate 90,945,131 of NC_068939.1, read as the reverse complement.
AAATCAGGAACTTTTCTGGTACTCTTGTACCCGACCCTCTCCGATTTCAATGAAACTTTTAGACTTGTTATCTTAGGCTTATATAAGCTATTTTTGTGTATATGGAGCCAGTTGCACTCGATAATGACATTAGGTTTAAAAGTTAAATTTTAAGGTGATGTCACGATTTTTTTTCGTTAAAATTTTTTGTGAAAATTGCTCAAAATGTGAAAAAAAGACCCACGAAAAATGAAGGATAGTATGTCTCTTCTAAAAAAATACAAAAATCATTTACTAAAACTGTTTCTTTTAAAAGTGGTCTAAACGTCAAAATTTTCAAAAACTGATAGTGGGAATCGATTCTTCAGACATTTTTACATATAAGTCTCCATATTGACCATTGTCCTATGTCCAATCCTTGTGAAGATACAGCGGTTTTAAAAATAAAAATGTTGAAATAATAGGTTTTTGTGTGGTTTTTATCAATTTCTATATGACAGACTTGATTTATCAGTCTCGTAAATAAATACGTTTTTTTTCGGAATTTTGAGTACGCCATCAAATCGGGCGTCTAATTTTACACAAAAATCCTTTGACACAAAATTTCTATCTCTTCACGGTTGCGAGCTACAAATCACTGAAAACGTGTCTTAGTAAAAAACCAGAAAAATGAAAGGGGTCGTACCGCCCCACCGTCACGAAATATCGAAAAATGGACCTCGGATTCGTGATCAGGAACCAAAATAACCCCTTAGAGCAAAGTTTCACGCAAATCGAAGAGGGGTCGGGGCAACTTTTCCGATTTCGTGTGAGTTTGTGGAGAATTACCCATTGAATGTACACTAAAACCCCCGTTAACGCGCAGGCGTTACGCTTTTTGTTTGGTTGATTTCTAGAAAACAGTGTAATGTTTTGTAGATCTGCACAAGACCTATAAATCGCTTTAAAAAGATTGCAAAAATATTGCGTCGTTCCAGAGAAATCGACGAAATACAAAGCGTAACGCCTGAGCGTAAACCGGGGTTTTAGTGTATGGGCTTGCTCCACAGTTTTGAAATAGTAGTTTATGCAACAAGTTGCAAAAAGAGGATTTTTTCAGCACGAGTCGTACATTTATCCAACGAGGTTCACCGAGTTGGATAAATACGACGAGTGCTGAAAAAATCAAGTTTTGCAACGAGTTCCATACAACATTTTTTGCAATTTCGAAAAACACCCATTGAGTGAAATTTTAAGTCGAATTTTCATGTATTTTGTCAATAAATCGTTTAAATCAAAAAAATGGTTGAAAAGTGTTACTTTTCGAAACAAGTGCTGAAAAGTTCAACTTTTCAGCACCCATTTCAGTGCTAAAAAAGTAGAACTTTTCAGCATTTATTTTGAAAAGTGTTGCTATTCGATTTTGTTATTTTTGGTACAGAAAAGTAGGCTATTTCGTCGTTCAAGAATGACGGGAAAAGTAAGTAGTTTCACGACGGAATTGCAAAAAAAAACATTGTTTCACTCTAACAATAAGCCAGCAATGTTACAAAGTTGTTAGTTTTTAGTTTTTAGTTTTTAGTTTTTAGTTTTTAGTTTTTAGTTTTTAGTTTTTAATTTTTAGTTTTTAGTTTTTAGTTTTTAGTTTTTAGTTTTTAGTTTTTAGTTTTTAGTTTTTAGTTTTTAGTTTTTAGTTTTTAGTTTTTAGTTTTTAGTTTTTAGTTTTTAGTTTTTAGTTTTTAGTTTTTAGTTTTTAGTTTTTAGTTTTTAGTTTTTAGTTTTTAGTTTTTAGTTTTTAGTTTTTAGTTTTTAGTTTTTAGTTTTAGTTTTTAGTTTTTAGTTTTTAGTTTTTAGTTTTTAGTTTTTAGTTTTTAGTTTTTAGTTTTTAGTTTTTAGTTTTTAGTTTTTAGTTTTTAGTTTTTAGTTTTTAGTTTTTAGTTTTTAGTTTTTAGTTTTTAGTTTTTAGTTTTTAGTTTTTAGTTTTTAGTTTTTAGTTTTTAGTTTTTAGTTTTTAGTTTTTATTTTTTTTTACAAATTCATGCCATAATAAAATCTAAAATAAGAAAATGAAATAAAAGGATGTCGCAAATTTGATTTTTATACAATCTTTGTCTAAAACGAGTATTTATGCTCGAGAAATATCTAGTTTTTTGTTATTTTGAACAACATTTGTATTCAACTAAAGACAATTGAGGAGACTTCAATGTTATTTTAAAAGATTTCAATATTCGTAATTTGAATCTTTTGATAGGTTGGAGAACTAAGAGTGCTTGTGGAAGAAAAAAATAGGTTTGAAGCTTTGAAAATTACTCGACTCTAAAGGCTTATCTGAGATGTTTTGTAAATTTTGAATCCAGATTATTTAATGATTAGTAATTTTTGTACTTGAGCCCCAATTAACCAAACATTCCTTTCTCTCCTCTCCCTTCCAGGAGCCAACTGTCCATCTGTTCGGAGCCGGCCCCGATCCGCAACCTATCCTGTCAATCGAGCTTAGAACCGTGTGTGCCCGAAGAGGACAGCCCGGAGCTGGAGGATCCTCCGCCACCACCCCGTAAAATATCCCCCGCTGCTACCTCCGAAGTCCTTCCCGCCGCCGCAGTGCGTCCCGATTCGCTGGTCCTGGACGGCGATGGTCAGTCGGCTGGCAACGAGAAGACAAATCGCTTCCTGTATCGAAGCAACTCGACGAAGAGCTTCCGCAAGCCGAAGCCGAAAATCAAGAGCAAAAAACTGAGCAACGAATTCGACCAGATTTACGTTATTAGCAGTGGTGAGCATGGTGGTGGTCAATCTGGTGGGGGGACCGGAAGTCGTTTTCCTAATTTCTACCACGCAAAGGACGACGAGTGTTACAACTCGATTGAGGTGATCCACGAGCGGCGGAGCAAGAACTTTAGCAAGTTCAACAGTGTGTGTGGTGGCGGGGATGAACCGTTGGAGGCGGAGTTGAGGTCGGAGCCGGAGGTTGTGGGGTTGGGGTCAAACAAGTTCAGCGTGGTGGCAGACATCTCACCGGCCATGGCCAATCTCGCGGGAAGTCAGGAGAAGCTGCTCCCGGAAGAGGCGCCCCTCAAAAGCTGTGCCATCGATTCGGCAGAACAGCGACTGCTAAGTGGATCGACGGAGGACGAAGACGATGAAGTGGGACTTGCTAAAACGTCGGGACGGCATGTCGCCGATCACAATGGCTCCATTCAGCGGTATGACACGGTTATCTACAATGCAGCTGGAGCTGGAGCCGGTGGTAGCAGCAGTGTTGAAAGTGAAGAAACTCCCGAGGCTGACAAAGAGGTCGACTATTGTGGGCTGCTTCCCGAAGGAGGACCACCTGGTGGAGACAATGGCCACGATGATGGTGTCACCTCCGCTGGGACAGGGACTAAACTAAGTGAAGAAGGCGAAGGTGTGGGTGGTGATGATGATGACGGTAATAATATCATTAGCAGGCAGTCGTGTGTGTGAGTGAAAGAAGAATGCTGCTGCTGTGACATGGACCACAGACGACGGTGTGAGTTAAAAGCTGCTGCTGCTGCTGTGACAAGGGTTGAACGGTGGCACGTTATTTGTTAATTTTAAGGTGAACAGATTACGGTCGCTTTTCTGGAGGGGAGATTTTTATCTTTTGCTGGTTTGGAAGAGGGTGTTTTGAACATTTTCGCTAGATATCTCCTTCAACTAGAATTGCTAGTGTGAACATTTTTATCTTGTTGAACTGTTGAATATTAACTTTAGAAATTTTGTCAAGGGAAAATTGAGTAAAAGCTTTAGAAATATACAAAAACTTCTCATATAACGTCAGTGAGGTGAATCAGAATCTAACCAAATAAGAATTACCGTAAACTGGGAAGACATTGATAAGAATTTATTTTTCTAATATTAATTAAATGGTACGACTTGTCTCCAGATTGATAAATTTTAAACATGTACATGGTAGGCCACTAACTGTACATGTACGTTTAAAAAAAAAATCAATGCTGTTTTGAAATAAAAAGTTTCGTTGAAAAATGTAAAAGAATTTAACCCGTACAAGCTAAACGTCTGAATGGAAGAATCGAAAAATCTTTAAAACTGCCGTATTTTTGACCTGTTTGACCAAATCCTTGACATCCGGTAGTCAAAAGAACGGGAAAGATCTCTAGTTTTCGATTCCGGGGAGAAATCCGAGTTTGGACCATTTTCACCGGAGTTATTCCGGATCGTAGTGGGGTACCTTTTTGACTGGCAGGCCGCATCCATACAGAAAATTAATTAAAATTGACAAAACTTACTGTAAATAAACAGAACATGCCCCAAAACATATTTGGATCAATGTTGGACCATCCTAGCAAGTGTGGCAACCGGTTCCGGTTCTGGCCACCCTCGGAACCGGTTCCACGAGTGGGTAAGACTGTAACACATTACAAGTCACCTTTTGCCTTCGTTGTGTTCGTAAAAATATACAAAAAAATATATATATATTCAGATACAGATCCCAAATAATAAACAGGCCTTGTATGGCCACTATGGCTTGATCCCCGGAACATCCGGAACACGGTTCCAGAGGACCATTTATACGAAACTTGCACATATAGCTTGCGACATGTCAAAAATCATGGTTTTGTATCGTAAAAGTCAACCAACCCACTGAAATAAAGTTTGGACACAATGTGGCCACTATGGCTTGACCCCCGGAACATCCGGAACACGGTTCCAGAGAACCATTTATACGAAACTTGCACACATAGCTTGCGACATGTCAAAAATCATGGTTTTGTATCGTAAAAGTCAACCAACCCACTGAAATAAAGTTTGGACACAATGTGGCCACTATGGCTTGACCCCCGGAACATCCGGAACACGGTTCCAGAGGACCATTTATACGAAACTTGCACATATAGCTTGCGACATGTCAAAAATCATGGTTTTGTATCGTAAAAGTCAACCAACCCACTGAAATAAAGTTTGGACACAATGTGGCCACTATGGCTTGACCCCCGGAACATCCGGAACACGGTTCCAGTGGACCATTTTTTGTAAACTGGCACATATAACTTGCGACATGTCAAAAATCATGGTTTTGCATCGCCAAATTCAATCAACACACTCAAATAAAGTTTGGACATAATGTGGCCACTATGGCTTGACTCCCGGAACATCCGGAACACGGTTCCAGTGGACAATTTTTTGTAAACTGGCACATATAACTTGCGACATGTCAAAAATCATGGTTTTGCATCGCCAAATTCAACAAACCCACTGAAATAAAGTTTGGACACAATGTGGCCACTATGGCTTGACCCCTGGAACATCCGGAACACGGTTCCAGTGGACCATATTTTGTAAACTGGCACATATAACTTGCGACATGTCAAAAATCATGGTTTTGCATCGCCAAATTCAACCAACCCACTGAAATAAAGTTTGGACACAATGTGGCCACTATGGCTTGACCCCTGGAACATCCGGAACACGGTTCCAGTGGACCATATTTTGTAAACTGGCACATATAACTTGCGACATGTCAAAAATCATGGTTTTGCATCGCCAAATTCAATCAACACACTCAAATAAAGTTTGGACATAATGTGGCCACTATGGCTTGACTCCCGGAACATCCGGAACACGGTTCCAGTGGACCATTTATACGAAACTTGCACATATAGCTTGCGACATGTCAAAAATCATGGCATGACCCCCAGAACATCCAGAACACGGTTCCAGTGGACCATTTATACAAAATTAGATCATATAGCTTGTGACATGTCAAAAATCATGGTTTTGCATCGCCAAATTCCACCAACCCACTCAAATGAAGTTTGGACACACTGTGGCCACTATGGCTTGACCCTCGGAACATCCGGAACACGGTTCCAGTGGACCATTTATACGAAACTTGCACATATAGCTTGCGACATGTCAAAAATCATGGCATGACCCCCAGAACATCCAGAACACGGTTCCAGTGGACCATTTATACAAAATTAGATCATATAGCTTGTGACATGTCAAAAGTCATGGTTTTGCATCGCCAAATTCCACCAACCCACTCAAATGAAGTTTGGACACACTGTGGCCACTATGGCTTGACCCCCAGAACATTCAAAACACGGTGCCAGTGGACCATTTATACAAAATTAGATCATATAGCTTGTGACATGTCAAAAATCATGGTTTTGCAACGCCAAATTCCACCAACCCACTCAAATGAAGTTTGGACACACTGTGGCCACTATGGCTTGACCCTCGGAACATCTGGAACACGGTTCACGTGAATTATGTATACAAATAGTTTGCACAGCTTGTGCCTTTGGTTTTGATGCATTTTTCAAACCATTTATTTCATCATCATTATTTCCAAAATCAAAATACTGTCGTACATTTTTGGGATTTATTTTAGGTAGTAGTCAGTTTGGCAAATAGTGATCGTGCTCAGCACTTACAATTTGCACACAGCAAGAATCGAACACTTTCTCGGTTGTGTTTTTTTTTCAACACATACGTATCGTCCACAGTTGTGGCAGTTGTGCGTTCCGGATGTTCCGGGAGTCAAGCCATAGTGGCCACATTGTGTCCAAACTTTATTTCAGTGGGTTGGTTGAATTTGGCGATGCAAAACCATGATTTTTGACATGTCGCAAGTTATATGTGCCAGTTTACAAAAAATTGTCCACTGGAACCGTGTTCCGGATGTTCCGGGAGTCAAGCCATAGTGGCCACATTGTGTCCAAACTTTATTTCAGTGGGTTGGTTGAATTTGGCGATGCAAAACCATGATTTTTGACATGTCGCAAGTTATATGTGCCAGTTTACAAAAAATTGTCCACTGGAACCGTGTTCCGGATGTTCCAGGGGTCAAGCCATAGTGGCCACATTGTGTCCAAACTTCATTTGAGTGGGTTGGTGGAATTTGGCGATGCAAAACCATTATTTTTGACATGTCGCAAGCTATATGTGCAAGTTTACAAAATATGGTCCACTGGAACCGTGTTCCGGATGTTCCAGGGGTCAAGCCATAGTGGCCACATTGTGTCCAAACTTCATTTGAGTGGGTTGGTGGAATTTGGCGATGCAAAACCATTATTTTTGACATGTCGCAAGCTATATGTGCAAGTTTACAAAATATGGTCCACTGGAACCGTGTTCCGGATGTTCCGGGGGTCAAGCCATAGTGGCCACATTGTGTTCAAACTTTATTTCAGTGGGTTGGTTGACTTTTACGATACAAAACCATGATTTTTGACATGTCGCAAGCTATATGTGCAAGTTTCGTATAAATGGTCCTCTGGAACCGTGTTCCGGATGTTCCGGGGGTCAAGCCATAGTGGCCATACAAGGCCTGTTTATTATTTGGGATCTGTATCTGAATATATATATATTTTTTTTGTATATTTTTACGAACACAACGAAGGCAAAATGTGACTTGTAATGTGTTATAGTCTTACCCACTCGTGGAACCGGTTCCGAGGGTGGCCAGAACCGGAACCGGTTGCCACACTTGCTAGGATGGTCCAACATTGATCCAAATATGTTTTGGGGCATGTTCTGTTTATTTACAGTAAGTTTTGTCAATTTTAATTAATTTTCTGTATGGATGCAGCCGGCCAGTCAAAAAGGTACCCCACTACGATCCGGAATAACTCCGGTGAAAGTGGTCCAAACTCGGATTTCTCCCCGGAATCGAAAACTAGAGATCTTTCCCGTTCTTTTGACTACCGGATGTCAAGGATTTGGTCAAACAGGTCAAAAATACGGCAGTTTTAAAGATTTTTCGATTCTTCCATTCAGACGTTTAGCTTGTACGGGTTAAATTAAAGATAAAAATATTATTAAAAGTTTTCATCTCTACAAAAGTTTCATGTGAAAAAACAAGATGCAATCTGCAATGCAATGCAATCTGTACCAATTTTTTTTTTTTTAAATTAAACTTTCCATGCCAAATCATCAAATTTCGTGAAAAAAATTACGGGACTCAGAGAAAATCAGAATAAAAATAATATAATATTGACTTACTTTTACAATAATATTGTCAATGTCAATTTAAATAAGTTTTATTTAAAAACTTTTAAAAAATAATACAACAAATTCAGAGTTATTTTTCATGAGGTCCTATAAGCTAAAGTGTTTCATATGTTTATGTTCATGTTCATATGTTTCATATAACTCTAGAAATATAGAGATTAAACATGTGCATTAAAGTAAACAAACAAAAAGCTATAATCCACAGAAATAGAAATTGTGTTTGGTAGAAAATAACTGCAAATATTCTGCAATTTGTATTTATAACTTGGTTATACCGATTTTTTTTTAAGTTTGGCTGATTCTTATTTATTATTTTTTAATTTATTATTAGTTCATAACAATTTATATTTCTTTTTCAAATAGTTTATATCAATCTTTTTAACTGAATGTGACTATAATTTTCGTAAAAAATATTTGTAGGTAAAATATTTGTTAATTTTGTTATATTTTCTAGCATTAGAGCAACCGTCTACAAAATCGGCCGATTTCGACCATTTTTATTTTTTGTATTTTTTGATTTGACTCAAACTTTGTAGGGGCCTTCCCTATGACCAAATAAGCTATTTTGTGTCATTGGTTCATCCATACAAGTTACCATACAATTTTGGCTGCTGTCCATACAAAAATGGTATGTAAATATTCAAACAGCTGTAACTTTTGAGTGAATTTTCTGATCAATTTGGTGTCTTCGGCAAAGTTGTAGGTATTGTTGAGGACAATTGAGAAAAAAATATGTACACGTAAAAAAAAAATTTTTTTTCACTAAAACTCAATTTCCCAAAATACGTACTTTTTGATTTTCGAGATTTTTAGATATGTTTTAGGGGACTAAAATCCGCAACTTTTGAGCTACAGAGAAACATGGTCAAAAAATCTGCCGCCAAGTTATGAATTTTTGAAAAATAGTGATTTTTGGAAAAAAATCCAAATTTCATGCAAAAACCAATTTGAAGTTATTTTGAATTGAATTTGCAATCGAAAAGTACTTTACAATTTTTTTGATAAAGGGCTTCGTTTTCAAGATATAGCCACCGAAAGTTTGATTTTAGCAAAATATTTGCAGTTTTTCGATTTTTAAAAATAGTGACCATGAGCGACCATTTCTAAAAATATTTTTTTTGAAAATTTCAGAAAATTTGCTATAAAATTGTCTAAGAGACATTGAAGATTGGACCTCGGGTTGCAGAGATGCAGCCGCTTTAAGAAAAAGAAACACGAAAATTGAAGTTTTCTAAGTCTCACCAAAACAACCCACCATTTTCTAATGTCGATATCTCAGCAACTAATGGTCCGATTTTCAATGTTAATACATGAAACATTCGTGAAATTTTCCGATCTTTTCGAAAAAAATATTTTGAAAAAAATTAAATCAAAACTAACATTTTAAATGGGCGTAATATTCAATGTTTGGCCCTTTTAAAATGTTAGTCTTTAATATTTTTAGACATGGTCGCTCATGGTCACTATTTTTAAAAATCGAAAAACTGCAAATATTTTGCTAAAATCAAACTTTCGGTGCCTATATCTTGGAAACGAAGCCATTTATCAAAAAAATTGTCAAGTGCTTTTCGATTGCAAATTCAATTTTGCATTAAAAATTGATTTCAAATTTGTTTTTGCATGAAATTTGGATTTTTTCCAAAAATCACCAATTTTTCAAAAAATCATAACTTGGCGGCAGATTTTTTGACCATGTTTCTCTATAGCTCAAAAGTTGCGGATTTTAGTCCTCTAAAACATATCAAAAAATCTCGAAAATCAAAAAATACTTATTTTGGGAAATTGAGTTTTAGTGAAAAAAAAGTTGATAAAAAAATCTGCAATTTTTTTTTTCCGTGTACATATTTTTTTCTCAATTGTCCTCAACAATACCTTCAACTTTGCCGAAGACACCAAATTGATCAGAAAATTCACTCAAAAGTTACAGCTCTTTGAATATTTACATACCATTTTTGTATGGACAGCAGCCAAATTGTATGGAGACTTGTATGGGTGAACCAATGACACAAAATAGCTTATTTGGTCACAGGGAAGGCCCCCACAAAGTTTGAGCCAAATCAAAAAATACAAATAAAATCCATTTCCGGTTTTGGTAGAGAATTGCTCATTAATAAAAAAATCGATTTCACAGAAATTTCTGAATATCACAAATTTCACGCTGTCCGTGAAATCGTGAAAATTTTATAACGCTGGTTTTAATGTTTCATTTGAAAAAAATACCAGTTAAATGTTTGTTTTTTTTTATTTTTGAAAAAAAATGTCCACAAATTTGAGGTTAATTTAATAAAAAGTTCCAAGTTTCATTAAAAATTCATTCGAAATTGTTCAGAAACAAAATATTTTTTTGAACGCAAAAACAATTTTTAACATTTTTTTCAAAACTTACTCAGCAGTCATTTTTACTGAAATTTTCTATAAATCTGAAAATATTTTTGAATTCCATTTCAATTACACATAAAACACATAAAAACTAATTTCAAATGTTCTTTGTATAAAATTGTCCGATGCATCCGATAATATTGCATCGCCGTGTTCAGATTCAATCTCATTTTCATTAATAAAAACATGGCACTTTGAGAGTATTTATGTTGTAATAATAATAGGCTGTCCCTCCTTGCCCTTTAAATACGGTTCTTAAAAATCAGGGGGCGAAAAAAAAATTTTTTTTTCAGAAAAACTTTAAAGTTTCAATGCAATTTGAAATTCAATCTACTTTAATGATCATTTTTAACATGCTTGAGTAAATTTTAAAATAATTCGAGTTTTTGTTTACTGTATTCTGTTTATAGAGTTGTTTTTTTTTTGTTTGTTGGGGACATGACACGTAACAATCTTTGCTGACAAATCCACGGTAATAGATCATGTCAATTTGATAGTCGAGACAAAACTGTCATTCTACCAAAGTCCTTTTCTGAACTCGTGCTCCTTAAACCTTAGATTATGGTACACGCCTGTAATCAGCAATGAATCTTTCAGTTGCTTTCCGTAATCAGCAATACAATTTTTTTCGCAAGCTTCAGAATCATTGCAACACATCGCGTACGAGTCTTCGAGAGCTTATTCCCTGTTTAATAGATATCTAAGCCATCTCAGGGGCGGATAGAAGAAAAATCTCCTTTCAATTCCCCAACGAGTCCTTTCATCACCCCTAACGGCCATCATCAGATACGTGTTCACCGGCAAGCGCAAAGATTTTCCGAATTCCTCAGCCGAAGCTGCTCGAATTTATGTACCATAAAAGCTGCCCATAAAAATAAATCCGGCCACGCTGAATCGACCAACGGATTGCCGGGGACGAAAGGGTGAGTTCGAGGGGGGAGAAAATAAATCTGCCACATGCACTTTTTCCGTTCAATAGGTCAACAGAGACGAAGAAAAAGAAACACACATTTGGCCGGACATAAGCGGATTGTAGAAGCTTGGTCTGGGCCACGGCCGTTGGGTGCTGGCGAGGTCAGCTCGTGTGTCAAAACTGCAATCGTTGGGAAAATAGTATTAATGCCAAATCAGCGAAAGATTGCGGCCAACAATCCGCTTCGGGGAGGGAGAATGTCAACGATTTGTGTAACGATTGTTTTCCTCTTGGGGTTTGAAAAAAAATAAAAAACGGGAAGTGAAAAGAAAAAGTTTCTGTTCTTTTTTGTTGCTTTCGCTGATGGACATTTCACAAGCCAAACCAGTTGGGAGTTTGGCCAAATTTGGGCTAACTTTTTCATCTGGTTGTCACATGTCATATGTACGACAAGCGGATAAGCGCTGGAGTGATCATTCGGGCGGATAAGCCAGATATGTCCATTATGGGTTTCACATTTGTTTCAAGTAGTATTTTGGTTTTCAAATCAAAACAATTTCAATAACGGAGAATGTTGTAGGGTATCCACATTTTAAACCTATGTAAATGATATATTTTAAGTTAAAGCTTAAGCAACTTAAACTTTTCGAAACTAATTCTGATAATTGGGACAGTTTTACGAAATATGTTTAGGTATTTTAGATGGAATTGATTGAGATGCAAAATTAGTTCCAAAAACATTTAATCCATCTTTCGTAATTAAATTAGGCTGTTCTCTTTTTGATAACATTGATTTTAAGCAGTTTGATAAAATGACCAAAACAAAGCCGATTGCCGACTATTTCGAGTCAGCTTTGAGCGACAGAACGCAATCGGTCTCTCTGAGCCATTCGCTGTACTACCCGAATGGAGTGAGAGCGAGAGCAAAGAGAGAGCATTCTGAAGCGATTGGTGTGGAAGTGACAAATGGTAGGTAAGCAGTTTTTCGTCGCGTTCGATTTGATTCGTACAAACAAAATATTAGGCTGCAAAATTGTTGAGAAGCCGAATCTCACTTAAATGTATGTAAACTATGTCCGGATCCATCATCCGACCCATCGTTGGTTAGGTAATGAGCCTTTGCAATGAGTCCAAACATTGAAGTTTTTGTGTATTTTTTTATTGTGAAATAGATGGAATTTGTGTCCAAACCCATCATATCACCAAATGTTGGTAAAAAGTGAGGAAGGCACCAACCACATAGGTGGATTATGTTAGTTTTTAAGAATATTTTTCTCAATAATTTTTCAAGTTTTTGCATTTATTTAAGAAAAAATATATTTTAAATATATTTTGTGAGTTTTTGCATCTTCTAAAACATGGTCAGTGATTGCGCACATAAGAGCGTCTGTATGATCCTGTCGCACTTTCTTTCCCGGTAATTACAAACAACTGTTGTTACGATACAAAACGAAACTATATTTAACAGAAACTCTTTATTCGCGTTTAAACTAGATTATATTTCGCGGTAACTGAACAGAACCGAACTGTTCCGACCTGTTCTGAAGTCTGTCGGGGAATGGGACTGATCTTGGGATATTTTCCCTCAAGAAACTGAGCGATCAGGATAAGTTCACTGACCCTTTTCCATCTGTTTGTGTTCTGTTAGTACAAATATGTGTGTGTTTACATGTAACGTAGAGTGGGAAAACTAGACAACATAAACTGTGGCAAAAACTACACGAAAACAGTACAGTACAGAAGTTTCTGACTAGAATCTTAATCTTGTGTGTAAACAGTCAGTGAATTGAAAAATTGTGTTTTCATGAGTAAAATCTGTAAATTTCCCAACTTCGCTCGGTCCATGAGCAGTTCAAAAATAGTGTTGTTCTTGTTTTCTAAAAAAAAAGAAAAAAAAAATTCTCAATAATAAAAGAATTCATATCATTTTTTCAGCTTCATTCAACATGAGCAGTTCTTGAGATTACAAAATATGGTTAATTTCCACGAGTTTTTGGGTTGTTTTTACCTTGAGCTCTTTTTAGTTTTTGATTTTATTTTTTTTTATGTTTGCTTTTTTTTGTTTTAACTCTTTGAAAATAAAAACAAACTTAAATTCTTTTGAACTAAAGCAGCACTTGAACAAAATATATTAGTGAGGTTTGACATTCATTCGTGTTTGGTTAAAATATTATCCACATAAATTTCTGGAAGTTTTCCATGTTTTTAACATTATGAGAACTTTGAAAAATAGAACGTTTTTGATAATATTTGTTGGAAATTTTTCTTTTGATTGAAGTCTATAAATAATAATAAAAACTGTGAGTATTCGTAATTAACCAAAAAAATGCTTTTTTCAATCCAGCAAAAAAACAAAAAAACTCAAGCAAAATTATTATTTTGAGAACTGCATAAATATTTTTTGGTGAACTTATCAATTAAAATCAATTTTGAAAACACGATGATAATGATTAAATCGACGATTTATCAGTGAAAGATACTAGTTTTGATTCTCAAATTGTCACGAAAAGCTGTCGCTAGAAAAGATTTTCTTTCAACCATGGTTAAAATCAAAGATCAATAACTGTGAGAGAAACAGTAACATTCCACAATTATGGTTTGAAAATACAGTATATTACTGAGAAAATAAAACAGCTTTAACTAGAAAAAAAATGTGCTTTGTGATTTTTCAGGCCAAACACTGAATATTATGCCCATTAAAAATGCTAGTATTGATTTAATTTTTTTCAAAATATTTTTTTCGAAAAGATCGGAAAATTTCACGAATGTTTCATGTATTAACATTGAAAATCGGACCATTAATTGCTGAGATATCGTCATTAGAAAATGGTGGGCTGTTTGGGTGAGACTTAGAAAACTTCAATTTTCGTGTTTCTTTTTCTTTAAGCCGCTGTATCTCAACAACCAGAGGTCCAATCTTCGATGTCTCTTAGACAATTTTATAGCAAATTTTCTGAACTTTTCAAAAAAAATATTTTTAGAAATGGTCACTCATGGTCACTATTTTTAAAAATCGAAAAACTGCAAATATTTCGCTGAAATCAAACTTTCGGTGGCTATATCTTGAAAACGGGGCCCTTTATCGAAAAATCTGTAAAGTAATTTTCGATTGCAAATTCAATTTTGCATAAAAAAATGAGGTCAAAAAAATTTTATGTATGAAATTTCGATTTTTTACAAAAATCACCAGTTTTTCAAAAAATCATAACTCGGCGGCAGATTTTTTGACCATGTTTCTCTATAGCTCAAAAGTTGCGGATTTTTGTCCCCTAAAACATATCAAAAAATCTCGAAAATCAAAAAATACGTTTTTTGGGAATTTGAGTTTTTGTAAAAAAAAAGTTAATAAAAAAATCGGGAATTTTTTTTTTCCGTGTACATATTTTTTTCTAAATAGTCCTTAACAATACCTACAACTTTGCCGAAGACACCAAATTGATCAAAAAATTCCTTCAAAAGTTACAGATTTTCGAATATTTAGGTACCATTTTTGTATGAACAGCTGCCAAATTTGTATGGAAATTTATATGGACAAACTTATGATGCAAAATGGCTTCTTTGGTCATAGGGAAGGCCCCCACAAAGTTTGAGCCAAATCAAAAAATACAAAAAATAAAAATGGTCGAAATCGGCCGGTTTTGTAGAGAATTGCTCAGTCAAAGTCTTGCCAAAATTCGTAAAACAGCTAAATTTTTTCTTAGCAGAAAACACCTTAGGCATATTTTTGCCTTACTCACTCTACTGAGGAAAGGCTATTAAAATCACTCGAAAAATGAACTTCTTAATACATTTAGGTAAGTACTTCAAAAGTTAGGCCAAAAAGCGATTTTGATTAAACAAAACATTTGTAGATTAAACATTTTTATTTTATCAAAAAAAAAAAAAAACTATGTAAATGTGAGGAAGGCATCAACCACCTTACGGTGGATTAAGTATCGTTCTTAAATCTTTTTTCTATTTGCATAATTCTATTGCATATAAAGTACTTTTTTTTAAAGTATATTGCAGATCCTAACGAATATTTTATCCGTGAGTGTAATGAGTATTTGAAGAAGATTAATATAAAATTTCTTATATTTTCAAGGAAAATCCCAAATTTAGCGAATTTTACACGCTCCGTGAAATCGTGAAAGTTCACTAACCCTAAAAATAGGGAACGAATTTCGTTTCTTAAAATTTTTAGCAGCTTTTGGACTCAGTCAAAGTATAATAAATTTAAACTTTCTAAATCAACTTCGTTAGGGTTTATTTTTCTAATTTTTAAATCCAATAAAATTTTAATGAATTTGAATTCTAGAAATGAGTTAAATGACATGGATCTTAAATCATTTTTTTAGGTAAACGAAATAAATAAAATTCTTGCTTTCGAACTAAATTTGCCAATCTCTGCTCGGGCTATCCTCTGTATAACCTCAAATCCAAGCCCAGCAACATGTGTGTGGTCGAGCCACTTTGCCATTGCCACCACTCCGAATGGTACCGCAGGCCGAGCTTCCATTAGGCTTCCCCCCGAGCATTGGTGCATCGCTACCCCACTCACCGCCCACCGCCCACGCGTTAATCACCTCCAGAAACGATCGGGCCCTCGTCCGATCAGTTCGTCGGTCAGACATTCCCAGCATTCTGGCTGAAACTGCTCCAAGGTCCTCTTGGGGAGCATAGCAGCTACAGAAGAAGTTTTCCGTTTACGTTGGCGATCACGACCCTTCAAACCCCACGATAACACTTCCTGTATGGGGTACCGCCCCGTTACGGTATCGCGCCGCCATTCTTGCTGTATCCGCGCCCAGTTCCGTGTCCGTGTGGAACTCGGAACGTTCTGCAATAATGTCCCACTCACACCCCGGCCTCCCCGTCGACTCCGCCACAGCATTGCTGTGCATGTCGCAGATTGAGGTACACCTGGGACAACCTCATACTGTTGCCCAGGCTTGCTCTGTAACACCGGCAATAAGCCACCCGTCGCATGGCTATTGCCATCGCCTTCCTTTACAAAGCACGCACTTCGCTTATTTTTTGCAGTCTCTTGCCATGTGCCTTCCTACCACACTCTGTAACTGTTGTTCGAATCGGACCATCGCAATTTCCTCGCCTGGTGCCGAACCCATTCACGAAACACCTCGTCCATCTGCTGGTCACTCCGGAGGAGGAACAGGCTTCAGTGAGCCACTGACCATCCTACTTTACCCTGCCTACTTCCAGGAGCTTGACGCCGCATGCGTCGAATAGCCGAAATCGACGCAATCTGCGAGCCACCTAGGCTTTCCTCAACCCCGATTGCCATCGTCGGGTCTACGGTCTTCCAGAAGAACCAATCAGCCACCTCGATAGCCTTCTCCGTCGTGATCATCGTCCAGTTTTCTGCACTCGAGCGTTTCTCTCCGCGATATGCGCCCTTACCTTCCGACTCATAGCCTATACGGCCTTCTCGACAAGGACTTGAAAGCGAGCTCTTGACCGCGAGTCTTCTTCAGCCTCAAAAAAGCATCGCTCCGGTTTTGAGTGCGTCCTGTCTTAACCACGATCTCGCCTAGCTCTTGAGTTTCCGGATCGGTTCGTACTATTCCGAGAGGGTCTGCGTACGACGTACCTTCCTTCTAACTTCGTCTACCAATGCTAAGCCTTTTGTGCCTCCGCCCGCGTATACCTGGGTTTATTCTTCCCGCTTCTTCCTCCTTACCTTTTCCTCATCCTCCCTTCTCCTTCCCTTGGTCTGGTTCTGGCTTTTCGCGGTCCGGACTGCTCCATTCTCCCCTGCTTCTGCTTCGGTGCATCCCGTCCTCTCCAGGCGTTTCCCTGTTCCCTTTTTGTGCTTGGGCCGGCGGGGCGTTTTCGGTTCTTTCTCCCGTACGCTTCCTCCTTCCAGTTTTGCCTTCACAGCGGTTTCTTCGGCTCTTTCACAGCTCTGAGCTTCAGTGAATTTCGCGTCACCAACAGCGAGCTGTTGCGCTCTCGGCATAATGGCTGCCTTGACTCCATTTCACCATCTGCTTGATTGTGGTGTGGAACTTGTTTTTTGTCCTTGATGAAAGCAAAGAAGTTCGTTGACCCTCCTCCTAACCATCCTGCAACGCGGTCCTATCACGAGCAGACCTTCCATCCTGAGGGTAACTGCCGCGAAGTTCAGATACGGATTGACTTGGGCATCTCCCTCTCCCAATTACTCCCTATCTGCTGACTCGAAGCAGCCGCCCTGGTTTCAACACTGGGGGATCTCAACAACCTTCCCGCTTACCAACGGAACGCGCTCCCGCCACTAACGACTTCCGCTTGCTGTGTCGCCGGCCGTTTTGACTCGCCTCCTGCCATTTCGACGTTTGCGTCCTCTTCTACCTTCCGTGTTTTCCGATGCTGGGGCGCATCGGGCCCTTTTGTTGGTTTGTTTCAATTGTCTTCATTTTGAATACCACGAGTCGCTAGTGAAATACGGTCCGCTGCGCCAGTGACCTGCCGTGACGCAGTAAGGGCAAATAACGTGTGGGGTGCGCCCCTGTGCCCCACAGGCTCCGTTATCGACTGGGAAATTGTTGAACCCCCCAGCCATGCTCCCTCGACACGGGTCGCGTCACATCTTGGATTTCGGGTTTGTGAGGTTTGGGCTAAAACACTTTATAGCGGCGTTCGATCCGCTTGACAGAGGTGTTTACGGGACCCATGTGGTTTTTTCGAAGAAATTAAACAGAGCCTTGTT